>NC_056751.1:344150647-344208147 GCF_019279795.1 Protopterus annectens | reverse complement strand
TGATAGTTTGCATGAAGACAGTAAATACATTCCGAGCTGTAAGTGCTTTCTTATAATTTCCAGAATTATCAGAAATATGACAGCCTTAGCAGAGACTACAGACAGGGAAGAACTAATAGGTGACTGCTTGCATGAATGGAATGGAACTTTGACATGCAGCAAAACATGTACTTATCAGGACCAACCCGATTTGAAGTGATGTGACTATGTTTGATTATACATCACAGCATTTGATGAGTCGAGTGCTAATGTATTTTTCCGTTTGTCTAGCCTTACGTTTTGGGGCCATTTTTTAATAAAAAGCTTTATAAACCTTTTATTAAGCCATAGCCAAAATACATTTACTACACTCTAGCTTTGATGTCACTTTAGGTTAACATGCAGTGCATCCTTAGACTTTAATGTAACACTTTTATGCATGTGTGATGGTGCACCCATTAAAGTCTATGGATGCAACACACGTTTTTCTTACACTGATGATACATAGGTTAGGGTTTACTGTTTTTATTCTGTGGCATCAGTGTAAGGAAAGTAGAGATTTTAAAACTTTTTTTTATGCAGAAGAAGGAGAAGCCAAAAATGTTTGCTGATGGGCAGAAATAGCGATCAGGTATTTATGCACGGGTACATTATAAGTCATCAGCAAATCACTTTAAGAGAGAGTAAAAAGAGGCCAGCCAGTTAATTAGCCTAGCTGTATGCCATGCCTGTACTAAAAAGGAGCTGTGATGGACACTTAGTTACCTGCCTATGCTATATATTCTACTGTCTAATTTTCCAGACCTGATGAATAAAATCCATTTTATTCTGAAGGAAGGCATAACAGTTCTTGGAGAGAAAAATCTCCTTGTCAACATTTTTATTTTACAGTAATCACATAAAATAAAATTAAATCCTTTTGCCTATATTTGACTACTATGTCTCCCTATCAGTTATCAGACCATAGTGCATATCAAAAATCAAGTATCTTACTGAATGTTGCTTCCCCATAATCATCTTTTTACAAGGGTTTTGTGCCTCTGAATTAATGCATTTGGAGCTTCAGCTTTCGACAACTCTGCTCTGAATCACTCTTCAGAGTAGGGGGCTCAAGCTGTCCTGGATGTTTTGGCTCTGGTGGGACAGCTTTTAGTGGTTCAGAGCCCTTTGGAGTTTGAAGTGGTGAAGATTGATCTCTCCCAGCAAGGGAGAAACTTGGTGCTTTCTGCCATGGTACCTCCCCCTTCTCATTCTGGTTTGGTGCCCGAGGCCTCCAGTCTGCCCCATGGACAGCCAATCCCCCAAATCCTCCACTCTCTTTCCACTGTGGAACCCCAGGCATCTTCCAGTAGCTCCTCAGAGCATCCTTCTGAGAAGGTCCCACAGAAGAGCCTGTGTAAAAGGAAGCACATTGGCTCCCCTACAGAATCAGTCACCAAGGACAAAGGTTTTGAGGAAGGAGAAGAATCCCCAAAGTCCCCAACCCAACCACGTCTCCCTTTGGAGACATTTTAGAAATCCTGCACCAGTGGGCTGGCTGGACATCCCAAAACCCTTCCCTGGAGGAATTGTTATTGTGGGAAGCTTTTGGTTCCAACCCATCTACTACCTGGGTGCCTCCCTGGCTTACCTGCTGATCCAGCTGGTGTCTTCCAGGGCTTGGCAGGAACCAGCTACAGTAGAGCCAATCCTGAAACGAGTGGACAAGATTCTTAGCACCCCTGCAGATAAGTTGTTTTGAGCCAAGGGTATCCTTGTAGATGCCATGGTTGTTGTGGCAGCCACCAAGAAGGAGTTTGCCCAGGAGAGGTCCTCTGTCTATCCCCCAAATATTGAATCCCAGGCTTTGGACAGACTTGATAAGAGTTTACTCCTCTTCTACATTCTTCTTGAGGGTGTTAAACTATTTATCCCACTTTATGAAGCTACTTAGAAAATGAACTTTCTAGCTCGTCCCCAGGGTCCATGTCCACTGAGGATCAGAAAACCTTTCCTCCAGACTGGTCACCCTTCAGTCATTAGCCAGTGTGTCCGTGAGGTTGATTTCCCATGCTGCAGAGGGTACCAGGTACCTCAAGGGCTGCCAGTTCTGGCATTGCCATGAATGAGGCATCATGCCTGGATGAGGCTGTGCAATTTTGCGGAGCCTTTCAGACCATCCTTTATTAACACCCCCCTATGACGGCTCCACCTTATTTGGACCAACTGTTCATAAGACTCTCTCCCGGAGTGAGAATGATGGAAAGACCTTGTCAGAATGTTTCTCCACCCCACAAAGGGCCTTCTTCAGGAACCAGCATGGGAGTAAGAAAATATGGTTTCGGAATTCACAGGGTCCTTTTCAGGACACTCTGGTAGAACCCCCTCCCGGGGCAGGAGGGGATAATCAGAATAGAAGACACCTCCCACATGGCTTAAGGGGCCCACAAAATCAGGGGTCATGGAAATCCTTTCAGGACAAGTGCTTCCAGCAATCATGAACAGTTGCCAGAATATTCTCCTCTGGAGGCAGTTGGGGGGGGGGATTCTCCTTCATTCCCTTTATGGAAATTCCCAGGAGAAAGCATTACCTCTCTGATGTTTCACCCAATCAGAGGGAGGATGTGGCCCACGAACTAGAAATGTTTTTGCAAAAACAACTCATCCAAGAGCCCCCCCCCTCCCCCCCCCCAGATCAAGTCAGGTTGGGCCTATACTCCAGATTCTTTTTAGTACCCAAAAAGACAGGGGACTGGAGACCTGTTCTGGATCTGACCTCTCTGAAAAAATTGATAAAGCACTTGAAGTTCAGGATGGTCATAATCCAATCCATCCTGCCTCTCTTGAAGGCGTATGATTGGATGTGCTCGGTGGACCTGAAGGACATGTACTACCATATAAAAATGGACAGATGCTCCAGGCAATTCATATGTTTCAGGCTGGGAGCCAGTCATTACCAGTTCAGGTCACTCCCATTTGGTCTCAACACAACCCCCAGGGTGTTCACCAAATGCATGGCAGTGGTGGCAGTGCATCTCAGGCTGCAGGGCTACCAGATTTTTGCTGTATCTGAATGACTGGCTTCTGACCACTCCAATCAGGCATCTGCTCATTCAAGCTAGAGTCTACTTACTACAGCTAGCCCCAATTTTAGGGATAGCTATCAATAAGCAGAAATCCCAGTTGGATCCGGTTCAGGTCATAGATTTCATTGGGGCTTGTTTGAATATAAGGACATCCTGTGCTTAGAAGTCACATCAGACAAATTCTAACTATACCTCAACCTCCAGCCAGTTTAGTATTCAAGGTATTGGGTTCTAATGTGGCCACTATAACTCTCCTATCCATGGCTCATTTCCACATGAGAATATTAAAGTGGATGTTAGCAGTCCTATGGTCACCACTCAGGAATTCTCTAAGTCTTCCCGTAAAACTTCCATGAGTGTGCAAGGAATCTCTGATTTGGTGGCTTCACTTTGCAGATGGTTCTCAAAGACATCCATTCATCATTCCATCCCCAAACACCACATTGACCACTGACACCTCCCAGCTAGGGTAGGGGGACATTGTCTGAGTCAAACAATCCAAGGCACATGAACATCCCAGAAGACCAAGTTGCATGTCAGTGTACTATAGATGAGAGTGGTTCTTCTAGCATTGCAGGAACTTGACAGTTTTCTTCCTGTAGGGACTATTGCGATCCAAACGGACAACATACCAGTAGTTTAACAGGTTGGAACCAGGTCCTAACCCCTGTGTTGAAATGCGATGAGGGTTTGGCAGTGGGCAATCAATACCTACTGCTTTCTGGTAATGCACATTCCAGAGGAGTCCAACATATTAGCAGACTGGCTCAGTCAAGTATTACTGACACCTCATGAGTGGTCAATGAATCAGTTAACTGCAGACATAATCTTCTACAAATGGGGTCTCCCCTGCTGTGATCAGTTTGCATCTCCTTTCAACAACAAATGCAGCTGGTGCTTTGCATTGATCCCTCCTTAGGGGCAGTCAACCAGGGACGCTGTAGTCCATGCTTGGCCCTTTGATCTTTTGTATGCCTTAACTCCTCTACCTCTGATTCCCAAATTCTTACAGAAAGCGTTCAGGTTGCAGAGCAAAGTAATTCTCATTGCTCCCTTTTGGCTTCAACAGACCTGGTTCACCTTCCTTTGGTCTCATCTGGTTTGCCCTCCGATGAGGTTGGATCCCATCCTAGATCTACTCTCTCACCCAGCAGGGCATCCCCATTCAGACTTACAAGGCCTGAAGCTAACCGCATGTTTTTTCCTCTTCTGATGATGGCAAAATATCCCAGGCTTTCTTCCCCTGTTCAAGAGATTTTTGTCTCCTCATATAGGTCTTCAACATGTAAGATTTATAAAAGCAAGTGGAAAAAAATTTCTATTTGGGTGGAACAAAAGCGAATAGACCCTTTTACAGCATCAATTGCCACGTTCTTGGCTTCTTGGCTTCTCTTATCAATGATGTAGCTAGTTATTCCACTGTCAAAGTTCAGTTAATAGCTACATCCAATGTACATGTTGGCTTGGACTCCTTATCTCTTGCTTCTTCTAAGCTTTGCAAAGCATTCCTTGGGGGCACCTTCCTATTCCGGCCCTCATTGAAAGATCTTACTCCACCTTGGGATTTAACGATTATTTTGCAAGCCTTAGTCAACCTGCCCTTTGAGCCTGCAGCTAATGTGGATTTGAAATTTCTTTCCTGGAAAACTCTTTTTTCTAGCAGCTATTATGTCTGCAAGAAGAGTGTCTGAACTTCAGGCCCTTCCTTCAAAATTTCCATATTTGATTTTCCACAAGGATAGAGTTACACTGCATATTAATCCTTCATTTTTTTACCCAAGGTGGCTAAGGAAAGGAACATTAATCAGTCCCTCAGTCTTCCATTCTTTTTCCTAGTTATCAAAACAAAGATGAATATACTCTCCATTTGCCTAATGTTCATAGACAGCTTCATTTTTATTTACAAAGAACCAAGTCCTTTAGCAAGTCTGATCAGTTCTTTCTATCTTTTTCAGTGGCAAAGCGAGATAAATCTATTACCAAAGTCTCACTTGTAAGACGGTTGAAGGACTGTATTATATGTATTTATTCTTCGAAAAACATCCCCTTGCCAGGACAAGTTAAGGCCCACTCCACAAGATCCTTGGCTACTTCTCAGGCTTTTTGGTTTAGAGTTTCTATTGAGGACATTTGTGTTGCAGCTACTTAGTCTAATCCCCACACATTTATTACACATTACAAATTGGACATCCTTTCCAGGAATAAAAGTGCTTTTGGCTCGGCTGTTCTTCAGAATATCCTTCCATAAGGGACGCCCTGGATCATGGTAGCTGAGGACTCTGTCCCACAGGTTAATGAAACGAAGAGGACAACATCAGATAAAGAAGTTGAGGTCTTACCATAAAGTTCCATCTGTGTTGTCCATCTTCATTTCCATTAACCTTCTCGCCCTCCATCCCCCTATTCAAGTCTTTGGAAAGCTGGGTTCAATGTTCAAAGGAATTTCTCTTCCTTATGTTGAGCTCCTAATGTTGTTTAGTTTATAGAGTTGTGTATTTTCTTTAGTGTAAATATTGTTATGTTGTGCTATGCCTTTTTGGCAAACTCGATCTGAGGTACGTTGGAGGAGGCAGCCATTGTAGGTATAGGGAGGAGCTCAAGTCAGGAAGCTCAAGCTGTAGAAAAGTGGCTGATCGGCTCTGAGGATTGGAACAGAGACCTACAGGTTAATGGAAATGAAGATGGACAACACAGATGGAATGTTATGGTAAGAACATAACTTCTATTTTTGCCTAGTCTCTTCCCTTAAACTATTCACCAGGCTACAAGACCTTTGATAACATTGCTTAATATTGACTGCACTGATGCTGCTTGCACTAATATAAGTGTTAATTAGTGAGTTTTTACTATAATTGGTTTGCTGGTTCCTTCTGGTGGCAAAAGAAGATTTCAGGCTAGTTGTTTTGTATATTTTGAGTAGCAAGTCCACACAAACTTTATCCTAAAGTAACCGAACTACAGGCAGTTACAGTCAACTCTGCCCGGAGTCATTCCTGTCAGAATAATGGACCAGCACTTCCCCACAACTTCTGTAGCCAGCCTGATTGAGAGATTGAATTGTCTCATACTGCCTGATGACCATTTGTTGGTTAAACATTATATCAAAGTGTGTGAGAGATATACATATATAATGTTCTTGGAGGCAATATTCTCACATGCAGTAAATTGAGACACCAAAATTGTCAGCAGTACACCACATACCTCACTAAGGCCATCACAGTACTCAATCCATTATTTGCTAAGGTTTTAAAGATTAACTTGCCTAAACTTCAAAGATCTCCAAAACACAACATGGGTCCAAAGCCCACTCGGTAAGTTAAACCTACCTCCTCAAAAAGCACAAGGAGTCACAAGGTCATGGATGCAGAGTCTGTAAGGTATGCATCATCCCAATCAAGCATTCTTGATCCAATGTCTGTTTTTATCTGATTCAACATTTGGGTTATCGGATCTGACCTCAGCACCTTTTAGAAGCTATGGTTCAAAGACTGTGATATCTCCCCTACCCATAATTCCTTCTCTTCTCCCAAATTGCCCCATATCTTGTATGCCACAAAATCAGAAGGATGTGGTATACAAGGGCTTTGACATAATCAAGCTAAGTGTTTATTATTGTCTTATCTGTGCTATATTTTTAGCATATTACTCCCTACGTTTTCCCTTTTATCTGCATTTTACTTCTGTGTGTGTGTGTGCGTGTGTGTGTGTGTGTGTGTGTGTGTGTGTGTGTGTGTGTGTGTGTGTGTGTGTGTGTGTGTGTATGTATGTATATATATATATATATATATATATATATATATATATATATATATCACTTTATCGAAGTTCCAAAACTCCAAAGACCAAATGGCCGAGACCATATGTCCGAAGTTTTGGAGCTTCGAAACAATAAGAAAACACAAAAAAAATAAAACAAAACAACTTACCTACAAGTTTTGCAGGGGTGCAGGCCCCCCTTCACCCCCAACACATCCCCTGCTGCTTAAATATACTAACTCCGAGATTGCACTACAGCGAGGAAAACAGCAAATCCTGAGTTCTGCGCTATACAACGATCTCCATAAAAAGTGTTTGGAGTTCCAAAGCTTCGGACATATAGTCTTGGGCATATGGTCTTCAGAGTTTTTGAACTTCGATAAAGTAATCGGGACCCATATATATATATATATATATATATATAGCTGATGTCAATTTTTGGTTATTCCTCAACATGTGGGTTTGGATCCGATCCTCCGATCTGACTCAGATGCGTTTTACAGCTCATGGCCTACTACAAACTCTCGACCTTCTCCATTACCCATAATGCTACAGTCCCCTTCCATACCTCAGATCTCATTTGTCACCTTCAGTACGGATGTGGTCGCTACTGCTCCCAAGCATTATAGTGAGTTTTTTGTCAAATTCAAGTCCTTTTATCTTTGTAACTCCTTTTTTAACTTAAATTATAATTCTTTATATCCTTCCTTAGCCCTACACTTTTCCTAAGCGTAACTTAATACTATTTATGGTAGTTTCTAATCCCTATTTACTGTTTTCTCTTAATCTTTACTACCGTTGTTGGCAGTCCTTTTCTTTTTCCTTTCCTACGAAAAAAAAACTTATTCTTTGCCTTATTTCCTTTTTCTTTGATTATGGCTGAAAAACCTTCTGGGTTTAAGAAGTGCAAGAAGTGTGGGTGCATGATTCCCTTATCTGATGCTCACAACTCTTGCATATATTACCTGGGCCCTACCCATTTAGAAGTCCTTTGTGACATTTGCAAGTTGTTTAACCCCAGGGCTTCAGTGGATAGCAAAAATAAATTCATTTTGAAGGGACTTCTACCAACTAGTTTTTCCGAATTGCTGGCTGGAGCTCAGCTGTCTAAATCAGACTACAAAGAGTTGAGGAAATTACTTTTCTAACCTTTTAGATCTTCCTCTGCAGCTTCGAATTCTAGTAAGGAGCTGGCCAAGAAGGTCTCCAAATGGTTAGATCAGAAGTCCAAATCCTCAGATCCAACTACTTCTACTAGATCTGCATCTTTGGATCCAGTTCTCTCAGAGACAAAACAGCTCCCTCAGATCTGATATGCATCCTTATTGGACCTGGTACCCTCTCTGCAACCTTTACCCTTTTTAGAGAGACATCGACATTTAAGATATCCCCTCCATAGCTGCTTCTTCTCATTCTTCCAGGAAACTTACAGAGGCGGATGTGGATAGAATGATGAGAAAGTTTCTCTTGGCTGAGATCCAGATGGGAGTTCTCCCGGCTCCTACCCTTTTGGGTCAGGAAAATTTTACCTGTGCTACTCCACCTATTCTGGCTCCTTCTCTGACCCATCCTTTAGTTTTGGAGCCCTTGGATCAGAGCCTTCTGGGACTGCCTGTTTTGGATCCGAAGATTGTGCTGTCTTTGGTTCTGATTACTTGTCTGGGTGTACCAGCTCTGAAACTATCAGATCCGAATGACTGTCGGAGCCGAAGCTCCATTGTCGGCTCCAAGGTGCTAGAATACTCCAAAGCAGTTGGAACTTTCTCTGCTTCTCACAGCATCAGCAATGGACATCTCAGCTTTGATTTCTGCTTTGGGTGAACTGCCTTCAGGTCAGAAGGAGATGATGGTCTCAAGCATGCCTTCTCAGCTCTGTCAACCTCCTCTCCCTGGGGCATTCTGTCTTTGAGATAGTAGAGAGAGTTTTCCCTTCCAGAATTCAGACACTTCCTTATTTTTTGGATCTTTCTTCTGGTTCCCATATGTCTTTGTGCTGTGAGCCTCATCACTCTACCACACAGAGACAACCAGCCCAAAGCCTCCAGACCACCCTGCATGGTGTCCTTATTTTTTCTGATACTCCCCCAGAGCATCCCACTGAGGAAGTCCCTAGGAAGAGAAAGTGCAAAAGGGGGCACTTGGACTCCCCTCAGAAGTCAGTCACAGAAGATACTGATTTCAGTGAAGGGGAAAGGTCCCCAAGACAACTACCTGATGATATCTGCTTTGGAGACATTTTTGAGATCCTTAAGCAAAGAGGTGGTTAGTCTACCAATAACCCTTTCCAAGAGGAATCTGTATTCCTGGAGGCTTTTGGGTCTGGCCCATCTACTTCCTGGGTGACTCTGTCCACTGATGAGCTCATTGAGTTGATCTGTCGGCCGACGTGGATGGAACCTGAGTCTATTCAGGCGATCCCCAAGAGACCAGATAGGATTCTGACACCACCCATAATGCTACAGTCCTCTTCCATACCTCATATCTCGTTTGTCATCTTCAGTGTGGATGCGGTCACTACTGCTCCCGAGCATTATAGTGAGTTTTTTGTCAAATTTAAGTCCTTTTATCTTCATAACTCCTTTTTTAACTTAAAGGGGAAATAGGTTTGGAGCAAGGGAGTATCAGTAGATGCCATGGTCTTGCCGGCTGCCTCAAAGAAGGAACTCACAGAACAGAGTTCATCTGTTCATTCCCCCTAACAGGGAGTGTCTAGGATGATTGACAAGTTTGGAAAGCATATTTATGCTTCAGCGACTTTTGCTGTTAAAGTGTGCTAAATAGTTCAGCAACCTATCAGAGTATAGAGGGATTTGATTAATGAGCTTTCCAAATCCCTCTCAGGAGCAGTAACTGCTGAGACACAGACTTCCATTGCATCACAGTTGACTACCTTACAGTCCACTACTGACTCATCCATGAGGTTAATTTCGCATGCAGCTGGAGGTACCTCAAGGGCAGTGGATTCAGGCATTTTGATTAGGAGGCATGACTAGATGTGCTTGTGTGATTTTTCAGAGCCCTTCAAGTCCTCCATCAGTGCTCCTTTTGATGGAAGTTCTTGTTTGGTCCCAAAGTGAAGGACACACTGTCCAGGTGTGAGCAAGATGGTAAGACCTTATGGGTGTACATTTTTCAACTCCTCAAAGAACCTTCTGTAGGAATCAATGAGGGGGTCAGAAGATGTGGTTCAGAAAGTCCCAGGGTCTTTTCCATGATCTGCATGGAGATAGTTCCCCCAGGGGCAGAGGGGAGAACTCTAATGGAAGTTACTGCCCTCATGGCAGAGGAGGTCACAGAACCCGGGGCCTCAGAGATTTTTCCTCTGACAAGCCCTACCAATATTCCTGAAAGGAGGTTTGATTGCCCACCTCTGGAGGCAGTCAGGGGTCATCTATCCCTGCACCAGGAAGCTTGGATAAACATTATAAAAGATACATGGATGCAGGGGATTATTTCCAGAGGTTATATAATTCCCTTTTCACTTCCCCCTCCCCTAACAGTAAACAAAATTCCCAATGTTACACCCAGTCAGGGAAAGGCAGGAGCTCTGGAAATAAAAATAGATGCTAGCAAAAAGAGCTATCCAAGAGGTCCCCCCATACCAGAAAAAATCTGGAACTTACACAAGATTCTTTTTAGTGCCGAAAAAAAAAAACAGGGGACTGGAGACCAATTTTGGATCTCAGCAATCTGAACAAATTGGTTCAGCATACCAAGTTCTAGATGGTCACGGTTCAGTCCATTTTGCCTTTCCTGCACAAGTATGACTGGATGTGCTCAGTAAATCTTCATGATGCATACTATCATGTAAAAATGAACAGGCAATTCAGGAGATATCTGTGCTTCCGGCTGGGAGCCAGTCATTACAAATTCAGAGTACTGCCCTTTGGTCTCACCACAGCCCCCAATGTGTTCACCAAATGCATGGCAGTAGTAGTAGCTCACTTGAGACTACATGGATTCCAAGTGTTTCCTTACCTGGACGACTGTTTCATTACTGCCCCGACCAGGCATCTACTAATCAAAGCAAGAGATTATGTACTCCAATTTTGCTCTCACTTAGTCATTACTATCAGTCTCAACAAATCTCATCTAGAACAAACTCAAGTCATAGAATTCATAGGAGCCTTGTTTGATAATGTATCAATGACAGCCTCCCTTCCCCTGCCAAGAGTACAAACTGTAAAATTTCAAGTCAGAAAGACTATTCCAAACTCATCACTGCCAGCCCAATTGATTCTACAGGCATTAGATTCGCTGTCCACTGCCATAATTCTGGTACCACTGGTGAGACACCATATGAGAATTTTTCAATGAACCCTGGCAACTCAGTGGTCCCTCCTGTACCAGCCCTTGTCCACCCATATCAAAATAAATCAGGCATGCAAAAGATATCTCAGGTGGTGGATTTGCTCCAATCAGATTTCTCAGGGCTGCCCATTCATACTTTGTCAGCCCATAGCCATAGTGACCACGGATGCATCCCAGTTTTGGTGGGGGGGCATTTCTTGAGAAAAACAGTCCAATGCACTTGGTCCCCAGAAGAGGCTAACATGCATATCAGTGTCCTACAAAAGAGAACAGTCCTCCTAGCATTTCAGGCCTTTCAAGACTCTCTCCTTTCAGGGACTATTGTTCAGTCAGACAATATGACAGTAGTCTGGTACATCAGCAAACAAAGAGGAACCAGATCTTACCCCTCATGTCGAGAAGTTTTGAGAGTGTGGCAGTGGGCAATTTCATCCAATCAATTTCTGATAGCAGTACAAATTCTGGGGAAATCCAACATGATAGTAGACAAGTTGAGCAGATCCATCCTATTGCCTCACCAGTGGTCTCGCAACAAGGAAATTATGGAGAAGATTTTCCATCAGTGGGGCCATCCATGCTGCAACCTATTTGCATCTCCCTTCAACAACAAATGCAGCAGTTTTTTTTGCCCTGATCTCCCCCTACCAGGGGAGTCACCGAGAAATGCTGTTTTCCACAACTGACCCTCCAGTCTCCTTTATGCTTACCCCCAATTCCCAAATTTCTTCAGAAAGTATTTCGATTGAAGAGCACAGTAATCCTCATTGCCCCTTATTGGCTTCATCCAATTTGGTTCCCCTTCCTCTGGCCTCACCCAATTCATTCCCTGTGGATCTTAGATCCAGTTCCAGATCTCTGACAGACATGATTCATCCGGACATTTTGGGCCTAAAGTTGACTGCGTGGTTTCTCGAATTCCATTGATAACTAAACAACCCAGACCATCTTCCCCTGTACATCATATACTGTTGTCTTCCCACAAACCTTCGACTAGAAAGATTTACAAAAGTAAATAGAAAAGATTTATGTGCCCAGCAGAAAGACATCAACCTCTTTTCAGCACCAGTCCCCAAGGTACTCAAATGTTTGGCTACTATTATTAATAAAGGAGCTAGTTCTTCAACAGGTAAAGTACAATTGGCTGATATTTCAAATTTTCTTACTGGAGTTGACAATTCTTAGTTTCATCACGACTATATAAGGCTTTTATTAAAGAAAACTTTTTACTGAAATCCTACTTTTAAAGATCCTACCCCCACCATGGGATTTGAACCTAGTCTTACAAGCTTTAACTCCATCACCATTTGAACCAGCTGCTAAATGTGCCCTAAAGTTTTTAACCTGAAAAACAATATTTTTGGTAGCTATTACATCAATAGAAGAGTCTCAGAACTGCAAGCCTTTTCCTGTAAACCTCATTATTTGGTTTTCCATAAAGATAGAGTATCTCTATGAACCAACTCAACCTTTCTTCCTAAGGTGGTGTCAGGATCCAGTATAAATCAATCCATCAGTCTCCTAGTTTCTTCCTCAACCACCCCAACAAAGGGGGAATATATTTTGCATTTATTGGACATTTCTAGGCAATTACATTTCTATCTACATAGGACTGCCAAATTCAGAAAATCAGATCAGTTATTTATCGCTTTTTTAGATTTGAGATTGGGTAAACCTGTTACCAAAATAACATTAGCCAAGTGTTAACTGGTTGCATTTCTTTTGTCTATAATAAGTTGGGTTTGTCCGTACCAAAATCTTTGTGAGCTCATTCAACCCGATCCATGGCAACCTCTTCACTATTTCTATCCAGACTTTCCATGGATGATATATGCGCTGTAACCACTTGGGCTAATCCTTATACTTTTATTACTCATTACAAAGTTGGTCTGTTCTCTAGGAGGAAGAGCATCCTTCAGCTCAACAGTACTCAGGAATATCCTTTTTTGGAGTCCACCTGGGGTTTCAGGTAGCTGGGGACTCTGTCCCACGTGTTGAGGAATGAAAATTGATGACAATAGATAAAGTTATGTACTCACCATAACTTTCCATCTGTGTTGTCCATTTTCATTCTTCTTTAACTTCCCTTCCTCCATCACCCTACCATATTTTTTTTTTTTTACTTCTGGATGAATGAGAGGTAACTGGAGGAGCTAATTTTTCCTCTTTTTGAGCTCCATATAGTGGTTTCTCATTTATATAGGGTTGTTTAGAAATTAAGAGCAGCTAACAAGATCTGAGGTATGGAAGGGGACCGTAGCTTTGTGGGTAGGGGGGATCTCGAGAGTTTGTAGTGTACACATATGGAAGGGGACCGTAGCTTTGTGGGTAGGGGGGATCTCGAGAGTTTGTAGTATACACATATGGAAGGGGACCGTAGCTTTGTTGGTAGGGGGGATCTCGAGAGTTTGTAGTATACACATATGGAAGGGGACCGTAGCTTTATGGGTAGGGGGGATCTCGAGAGTTTGTAGTATACACATATGGAAGGGGACCGTAGCTGTATGGGTAGGGGGGATCTTGAGGGTTTGTAGTATACACATATGGAAGGGGACCGTAGCTTTGTGGGTAGGGGGGGGTCTCGAGAGTTTGTAGTATACACATATATACATTTATATAATGCAGTCGTAACTCTTCCTTATCTCACTTTTAGTTAGCTATTTTCTGCCGTTTTACTGTTATAGCATTAAGCTTTAGTGTTTAGATATAATCCTTTGCAAAATTTGGTTAAATTCTTTCTCCTGATGATGACAGTCAAGGTCTTAGGCTTCAAAATGTGTAAGGATTGCAACCACAAAATTTTGAAACAAGATCCTCTTTGTCTGCACTGTGGGGGGCAGCACAGTAAGATTCAGATTGCGAGGCTTCTGCCCCCTTTAGTACTAGGGCACTGTACGCTTGCAGGGACAGGTTGATTCCCACCCAAACAGGAACTACAGCTCAGTCTTTAACTTCTCAACTACCTTCTTCAGCTTCTCCATCTAAAAGACTTGACAAGCCCGAGCCCATCAAACAAAATGTTGAAGATTGAGATGCGGTTCTTATTTGGGCTAGAAACAACCCATTTAAAACCAATTTGTCCCCAAAGAGCCCTAGTAAGTATTAAAGGAAGCACAAGCCTTGCAGTCTAAATCCAAATATGCTACCCCCCAGGCAGTACACACAAAGAGGGTCTTGTGACAGCAGGCCATTCACCTGCACAGCTAGATGTGATTATGTTACCTCTGAGAAAGGCTTTAAAATGTCCTTCTTTAATGCCCCCTTTGATAGATGCTTTCTCAGCACCTCATCCTTATTCTGGACTTCTTGTCAGAGTTTATTTCAAAAAGGCACTAGTTTTTTAACAATCGAGGTTCAGTTACAGCCATTTCCATTAGACACATTCCAATTCCCATAGCTTCACTAAAGATTTCAGAGGCCTTTCTGAAGGGAACCTTTTCTTGAGGTCCCCTATAAGGGACCCAGTTCCTTTGTGGGACATAGCTATCATGCTGCCAGCCTTCCTTTTGAACCAGCAGCCATGGTGGATTTAAAATTCCTTTCTTGAAAAAACATATTTTTGGTGGCCATTACTTTCTCAAGGAGAATTTCCAAATTGCAAGCACTGTCCTGTAAACCTTCATATATGATCTTCCATAAGAACTGAGTATTACTGAAAATGAAACCCACTTTTCTCCCTAAGGTGGCATCCAGAATGAACCTTAACTGGACTCTCTATCTGTCAATTTTCTTACCAAGATTTTCTAATAAAGGAGAGTATACTTTACATTGCTCGAGGTTCATAGACAACTCATATTTTGTCTGCACAGGACTAAAAGATCTTAGGAAGTCTGACCAGCTGTTTGTTGATTTCTCTAAAGCCAAACTGGCCCAAAGTGTATTAATGGTCACTCTGTCTGAGTGGTTTTCTGACTGTATAATCTTTCTCTGCAAAAGGTTGAGACGCTGCTTAACACAAGAAACCAAGAGATCATTCTGCAGGGGCTGTAGCTATCTCTACTGCCTTGATGTACTGGGCTCCTATTGATGAGATCTATGCTGGAGCCATTTGATCCACCGTCTACACATTTGTCTCTCACTACAAGCTGGATGGCTCCACCATTTTCAGGAATATCCTTTGCGGATATCTTCCAGGTGTTTTTTTTTTTTTTTGTTAGCTTGGAAATTTGTCCCAAAGGTTAAATCGGATGAAACAGACCATATTGGTTATGAAAGTTATGAATGTACTTAGCATAACAATAAAGCTATGTTGTCTTGTTTTTGTCTGATTCAGCATCACTCCCTCTGTTCCTCCTCCTAAAATTCTCACCTGGTGTTCCTTTTTTGAACAGATGGGCCTCACCAGGGACATCATCACTGAACAGCCCTTGATTGCCGTTTCATTGTTATGGCCACTTCTTTGTTGATATTGTAGGCTAGCCTATTGATGAGGATCATTGTATAATTTTCTGGCTATGAGCAGATAAAGTCAATCTGAGGTATTTTGGGAGAATAGAGGGAATTATAGGCAGGTGAGGAATCAGAACCTTGGAGCCACATCTTCTAAAAAGGTGGCAAGGTTGGAGCGATCTGATAACCCAAAGGTTGAACTGGATGAAAACAAGGCTACACAGATCTGTCATAATATATAATTATATAACAAGCTTTTATAGGGGACTCCATTGTAAGACATGCAGATGTACCTCTTACCAGGCTGATCAAGGAAAGAATGACTGTTAATTGCTTGTCTGGTGCCAGGATCTGCCAGAACACGCAAACACTCAAGTCCTTGAAAAAGAAGTACGGCTTTGACACTGCCATAATTCATGCCCTTGTCAATGAATTGAGGTGTATGTTCCTGGATTGTATGAAGAGAAACAAGAGATAACTGGCTTAGTTTTTGGTGTCATTCAAAGGAGTTCCAATATTTGTCAGCCTGGGAGCCTGTGATTGACAGACATTGCTGCTTCACCGTGTTTCCTTAGCGTTTTGTTTATTGGCAGAGATGTTGTCCACCCCCACAGGGCCTTTTTTAGGCAATTCCAACATGATAAATCTATTAACATAACAAAACAAGCAGAGGAAAATATGAATGTGTTACTGATCGATGCTAGGAGCCTAAACAGGAAACTCCACTCACTACAAACCTTTCTCACCCTGGAGGACATTGACGTCTGTCTAGCCATAGCTTAAAATGGCAGAGAGTACTCCAGCTGTGCAGGGCTATAACGCCTCCACACTTTTAGACCTGGTACTGCACATGAGGGGGAAAAAAGGAGGAGGTGTCTAAATCTTCATCCAGAAGAGACTGTCATCATAGCTAGTAAAGCTACATGCTGCATGAGATCTTAAAGTCCAAATAACCATCAGAAAGGTCCTGTACCATGTATTAGCTAGCTATAAAACTCCCTCTTTGACCCAAGAATACCGTAACACCAGTCTACAAGAACTAGAATCACACAGTATTAAACTCAATATCATTTTCCTAGGTGATCTGAACTATCCAAGTCTAGACTGGAAAAGCTACACCACCACTAATGTACAAGTACTGAGATTCCTGGATTTTGTCAATACACTAATTAATACACTAATCACAGGTGATTCAATAGTGAGACACACAGATGTCCCACTCACTAGGTTGAATAAGGAGAGGGTAACAGTCACCTGTCTATCATTTGCCAGAATCCGACATAACACACACACTGTGGCACAGGCAGGTATGACCCTAGCCCTGAGCAGTATCCTACTGTCACCCAGAATGATACCGCAGTATAAACAAAAAATGATTGACATCAACAATTGGCAATGTTTCTGGTGTCATTCTAATGGAATCCAGTATCTGTCTGCTTGGGATGACATGACTGACAGACCTCAATGCTTTGTCAGAGATGGCCTGCATCTGTCACCTCTGGGTTTCCGGGTACTGGCTAAAGCTCTTGCCACCCCTATAGTGCCTTTTTTAGGCGGTGTTCCAAAGACCAAATTACCATCGTAACAGCTATAAATAATATAGTCTGAGGGTCATGCTGCTCAATGCTAGAAGTCTAAATCTCAAGATGTGCTCACTCGAAGCACTCCTCAAAATGGAGAACATCGACATTTGGGCTATAACAAAGACCTGGTTTAAAGCGGCAGAAAGCATCCCTGCGCTACCAGGCTATAACGCATGCCACACCTTTCTGCCTCGAAACATAGCTCCAAAGGCGGTGGTGTCTCCATATTCATAAAAGATATGCACACCTCCAGACTAGTAGCCCAACATAATGCATCTGAGATACTTCAGGTACAACTAACAATGGGTAAGATGGCGATCCAGGTCATAGCCTGCTGTAGGTCCCCAACCATGTCCCTAGACTCTCACTGCACGTTCCTAAGCACCCTGGATTCTATCAAGGTCCAACCCAACACTCTCATACTAGGAGACTTCAACTACCCCAACGTCAACTGGGAAACTACTCAAGCACCAATACACTGGCCCAGTGCTTCTTGGAAGTAATCATTTCCAGTGCCCTGGACCAGCTAATTCTGACCCCCACTAGAGGAAGCAACATCCTTGACCTGGTTATTACTAACATGGGTGACTGTTGCTCTGCACAAATAGTCAATCCCTCCCTGGTCAGATCCAACCATAAACTAATCACCATGGAAATCCACATCTCACCCACAAACTCCGCAAAGGTAACCACCTTGAAAACCTTCTCCAAAGCTGACTTTGGGCTCCTAAAACCAGAGGTGGCTAACTTCATGGCATCCGTGATAATGGAAAATAGCTGCATAACTGTCGAATCATGCACCAGTGCACTGTACAAATGTACATAAATGCATGGAACTAGCAATACCAAACAGAACCAAGACGCTCTCCTCCAAAAAAGGAAGCCAATCTGATGGTCCCCTGCCATTAATAAACTCTACAACAGAAGGAAGAAACTGTTGCAGAAAAAGGTGAAGTCCCAAGACTGGAAAAACTCCCTTGTTAGCCTCAACAAAAAGTTGAGATCCCTCATCAAATTCTCCCAAGTAGCTATGAAGCCAGAATTGCGGCAGACTCTAAAAACAGTTACAAAGCCTATAGTTATATCAAGAACCTCCACGGCAATACCCAGCTTTGCTCTGAGTTACTGCACAATAGTACCTCCTATACTGAGCCAACAGATATAGCCAACATACTGACTGACAGCTTCAGTGCCAACTTTACCCCCCCCCCCCAAGGACTAATCACAATACTGGAAGAATGCCAGGCACCCAGCATTACTGCAGCACAGGTTAAAGCTGCATTGTCCAAAGCCAAGAAAACAGCTTCCATGGGACCTGATAATATCCCTGGCTGTGTTCTACATGAACTACAAAGCGAACTGGCACCACATCTGTGTGCTTTGTTCAGTCACAGCCTCACCTCAGGCTGTGTCCCTACCAAATGGCGCACTGCTACAATCATCCCTCTCCATAAATGGGTAGCAACTACAGACCCTGGGAATTATCACCCCATTAGCCTGATGAGTCTGATATGTAAAGCTATGGAGCGCATCATCATGGACCTGATTAACAAAGATATAGGAAATCTCCAAACTCTAGACCCCATGCAATTTGGCTTTGTGAAAGTGAGATCATGCCTGCTCAACCTGGGTGACCTCTTTGAGTCGGTCACCAGGGCTGTGGATGAAGGTAAGGCAGTGCATACAGCCTACCTCGATCTGGCCAAGGCCTTTGATACCATTCCTCACTCATGAATTATTGATAAACTCACCAAACTCAGCATCAATCCCTATATCACTAGGTGGGTTGCAAATTGGCTCACAGATAGAACACACAGTGTGAAAGTAGCGGACTCCAAGTAAGACTGCTGACCAGTCACAAGTGGAGCCCCACAGGGATGTATCCTGGGTCCTCTCCTGTTCGGCATCTACTTCTCAGAAGTCCAGGCCAACACACAGGGACTCTGGCTGACCAAGTTCGCAGATGACTGCAAGCTGGGAGCCATTATTAACTCCCTAAGTGATACAGACATCCTACAGAAAGGCCTCACTGAGACCAGTGACTGGTGTCGAAACTATGGCCTTAAGCTTAACACCAAAAAATGTGTCATCATCCTCTTTGGTAAAAACTAATTTCCCACTAATTACCACATCGATGGGAGCTGGGTCTGTATTACATGATCGAGCGTTTAGTTCGTTGAATAAGTAAACGTCGATTGCTAAATGTCGAAGGCCCAAAACTGCGAACGCCAGTTTCCACACAGGGAAACAATACCGTTGTCCTACCTAAAAAAAAAAATCAAATGGGGGACTTCGCCCCCCCTCCCCCCAACTAAATATATTAACTCCAAGATTGCTCCACATTGTAGAAAGGGCAAAATCCACATAACGGCCAAACGACTTGTTTCCCTGTGTGGAAACTGCCGTTCATGGTTTTGGGTCTTCGACATTTAGTGATCGTTTAGTTATTGGACTAAATAAATGTTGAGTTGTGTAATATAGACCCATGGGAGCCCACTGAACACCAAAGGCGTTATAAGAGATCTGGGGATGCAGGTTGACAGCAACCTCTCCTTCAACCACCACATTGCCACTGTGGTCAGAAAGTCCTTCTGTGTGGCACATCTCATTAGCAAGGGTTTTGCATCCAGGAAGAAAGAGGTCATCATCTGTCTCTCTCTACTCTTCACTCATTAGACCAGTCATTGAATATAATGCCCCATTTGGCATGTACCTCACTAGACACTTGCAACAGCTGGAGAGACCACAGAAGTACCTCACGAAAAGGATCCTAGGCATTAAACACATGTCCTACATGGACAGACTCAAAAGACTCCAGCTATTCTGTGTCTCTTATCCCCTACTTAAAGGCGATCTCTGCTTGACTTGCAAAGCCATGTCTGACCCAGCTCTGTTAGAAATGCTACATCTAAAGAAATCCCAATCCCTCCACACCACACGCTCCAGAGACCTCAACCTCATTACCACAATCAACAGGACATGCTGGAGGGACAGGTTCCTCACCCAGAGACTTCCCATGCTCTGGAATAGACTTCCCATACATGTCAAGTAGAGCACCTCACTGTCCCTCTTCAAGAGAAATCTTGATGAGTGGATGGGTAATAGAAAGTTCACCCCGGGGATCAATCCAGTGGCTGTACTTGATAGCGACACTGGGAACTAACGTCAGGCAGCACAATGCCAGGGCACTTCTATGGGTTAGGCTTGTAAAGGCTCCAGGGCCATTAGCATAGTACACACCTATTAACAAATGCTTTGGAACAATTAGAGTACCCACTAACTGGAGCAACATCTTGGCTCTTGTCCTTACTAATATGGGAGTATCTTGCACTATTCCTTGCATTAGGTTTGACTGTAAACCCATCTGCTTTGAAGTAAAATTGAAACCAGAGATCTCTTCCACCCAAAGTACCTTAAGAAATTTCTGTAAGACAATCAATTTTCTCTTAAGTGATACATTGGCAAGCTTCAAATGCCCAGCAAACCCAGGTCTGATGTCAATTTTAATTCATCCTCAACATATATAGGTCTTTATCCAATCCTCAAATCCAGCTTGGCTGTTACACTAGCTTGTGACCTCTAACAAACTCTCTAGCTCCTTCCCTACCCATAGTGCACCACCCATAGTATCCCCCCAGATCTCGTTTGCTGCTGTACTATCTAGACATGGCTGCCTTAAGCTCTCTAGCTTTGCTGTGAGAGATGTTTCCTTATCTTTTCTTTGACAGAAATACATTCTTATCTCCTTCCCTCCCATGTAGCTGCTATTTCTATGAAACTGTTTCTTTAAATTGCCTTAATCTTCTTAATGCAGTCATTGGTAATTTAACCCTTCTGTAAAATTATTCTTTTTAAAATACCTACTCCTTCCTGCATACCTCTAGTTACGGAGTTTCTACAGTAAGCTTCTGTTTCTGTGGCAGACTCGCCCTCTGCACTCTTAACACACAGAAACCAGAAACTTGAAATACATTCTGTTAGTTGTTTGGTATGCAGCATAATTGGGGCTTCAATCCCCCAAATACTTACTAAGACCCTTGAAAAAATTTTTGATGATGTTCTTCGTGTTTCACTGTTGCAGTCATTACATTTGGGTTATCTGCTTGCAGGTAGCCCTCAGTCGGCCTGATTAACAAAGTCTTGGGTCCTGCGTCAGTTGCTGCCTCTTCTTCCATGATGTCAGATCGTCACGGGTATAAAACATGCAGCCGACGTCATTACATCAGTCTTTCTTGCCGTGCGGTGCCTGAAGCAGAAGCAGTTCGCAAGTGCCGGTCGTCCGACTCCAGGAATTTTTGTTTTCGAGTTTCAGAACTAAAGTCTTCAACTAAAAGCTAAGTACCCCGTTGGGGAAACTTTTTCTTGCTCTAAACCGATGTCAGTAAAAGTAAATAATTGCATTTCTTGTGGAAAGCAAGTACCTCATAAAGATTTTCATTCGTACTGTATTCCTTGCCTTGGCCCTGACCATTATGTACCTCGCTGTCGGTATTGTGCCTTATTTAAACCACAAATTATCCGTCGTCGGTATATTTGCACTTCTAAATTTTTTGGTGCTCGGTTCAATTATTCTGATATGTTTTCGGTAAGCCGTCCGACTACTGACATTCCAAAGAAATGCAAAGATAACTACAGAGACAGGCTGCCCAGTTCACCAGTACTCAGTGAGATGCTTTTGCACCCCTGATACCCACTACTTCAGATTCGCAGGCCTCTACTGAGACCCATTCGGAGTCTGGTATGCCGCGAGATGCTTCAACTATGGAACCTGCGGATGTCTCTACCTTGGATGGGTCCAGAGCCACTGTGCAGGCACCAGCTTCTGAGAGTGTATTCAGGCCTAGTGACTTGCATATTAAACTGGCGCCATCTTCTTCTTCAAGGCCTAAAACTTAAACCATGCCTAGAAAACTGACGCCCAGACCGCATGGTCAGGCCTCTATGCCTAAAGAACAAATGATAAGAATGACTGAAGACCTTATTACTTTAATCAGGGGAAGCCAACCTTCCCCCTCTAAGAGACCTAGGACTGAGTTTGCTTATGATACTTCTGACCAGGATTCTGTAATTTCTGTTTCCTCTGATGACCAGGATTTACCCTTATCTACCTATGAGGATTCTGATGCTGAGGACTCTATTCCCTCTGCTTCCCCCCAAAGGATTTCTCTTTTGGTGAAACCTTGCATACTCTCAGGGAGCTTTTTTGTTGGGAAAGTCAGGATTCCTCTGATTCTAAAAAGAGGCTTAGGGATTTCTTACTCCTGCCCCAGCACAGGCCTTTAGCTATACCTCCTGTACTGGACATTGTTGATGATGCCTTTTCGGAATCTAGCATGACCCCTGACTCTTTACCTCCTGCTTCCAGAAAACCTGATCGGTATTACAGGGTTCCTGACTCTCAAGTTCCTTTTCAAAAATCCTACTGCGGATCCTGAAACCATTTCACAGGGACCCAAGGGCATTAAAGCTACTACTTCCAAAAATCCTACCCCCTCTGATAGAGACTCCAGGGCGCTGGATAGATGGAGTAAGAAGTTATACACTTCTGCAACTTTGGCCATTAGGGCCTTGAATTGCCAGTTTCATATGTTAAAGTATCAGCTGCATATTATTGGATTGCTTAAACAGAAAATTATGTTGACTCCTGATTGTGCTGAAAATAAGGATTTACAGGATTTTATGCATTCTGCTGAACAAGCTGGTAAACATACATTGCAGTGTGGTTTTGATTCACTAGAGGCATCTTGCAGGGCTGTGGTAACTGGGTCTGTACTTAGAAGGCATGCTTGGCTTAAAGAGCAATCCTTGCCAGATCATGTTAAAGTGAAATTACTGGATGCTCCCTTAAATCAGGGCCACCTGTTTGGCAACAAGGCAGAAGAAGTTCTTAAAAAGATGGAGGAAAAAGCTAAATCTATGCAAATTGTTAAAGACTTTTTACAAGTACAACCTCCAAGATTTAGTAGGCATTGGCCTTCTAAGAATTGGTCCTTTCCTGCCTCTTCCAGACCTTTTCAGTCCAAACCCAGATCCAGCAGAGCACCCAGGCTTCAGTCCCAGGGGACGCACAGGACTAAGCAGTGGGGGGCCTCCACTTCCAAATTTGGGAGTAACAAAACTCCACCCTGTGGTAAACTGTCTCAATGACTTATTTTTAAAACTTCCAAGCACTTCTCAACTGACTGCCCCTTTGAAGGGGAAAGATTGCACTTCATGCAAAGAACTGGGGACTCATTACCCAGGACAAATGGGTTTTAATTATAGTGTTCCAGTGATACAGATTTCACTTCCACACATCACCAACTCCAAGCGGTTGGTCGGATCTACCTTCAAAGCAGTGGGCAGAGGCCCAAAAGCAAGTACTCTCTCTCTTAAGCATAGGGGCTACGCAGTTGGTACTAGAAGAGAAAAAGGGACAAGGTTTCTACTTGAGATTTTTCCTGGTACCCAGAAAAAACAATTCATGGCATCCTATCCTGGACCTGCCTACTCTAAACACCTTTTTGGTGATTCCAAAATTCAAGATGCTGACTCTTCACCAGTTGCTTCCTATGCTAAGCAAAGATGCCTGGTTGGCAACATTAAATTCAAAGGAAGCATACCTGCATATCCCAATCAGGGAATCTTGCAGAAGATACGCTTTTAAGTAGGCTACATGCATTATCAGTTCTCTGCACTGCCCTTTGGCTTATTTACTGTGCTCAGGATACTCACAAAGTGCCTAGCTCCTGTCATTGCATTTTGCAGGCAAAGAAATATTCAAATATACCAATACCTGGACAATTGTCTAATTCAGGTAGAAAACCAGGACATACTTTTGAATCATCTGGCTTTTGTACAGAGGGTGCTAACTTGTCTGGGGTACACCATAAATGAAAAGAAGTCACACCTGAGACCCTGTCAACAAATTATATTCCTGGGAGCAAGCATGAATACAACTTCCCAGATGGCTTTCCTCATGCCAGAGAAACAAATTCACTTGACAACCTACTTCAAACAAGTGGTCACAAAAACCCTGCCATCTGCAAGGCAAATATTACAAGCCTTGGGGTTCATGGCCTCCTGCATTCTTCTAATTCCATATGCAAGACTGCATATGAGGGAACTACAATGTTATCTAAAAAGCCTATGGTGTCAACATTCTCAGGATCTAGAAGCAATGATTCCTATCATTCCTTGTCTATGCCTAGAGTTCCTTTGGTGAGCAGAGGCCTGCCACCAAAACAGGGGACTACCATTCACACTGCCCCCTGTCACCCAAACCTTAACAACAGATGCATCAGACTATGCATCGGGGGGGGGGGGGCACCTGGCAGGGACGTGCATTCAGAGTAAATGGAACCCAATTCAAATGCACCTTCACATCAATCATAAAGAAATGTTAGCTGTACAGAATGCTCTGACAGCCTTCAAGGACCACATTCTTCCAGGACAATTAATGGTAAAGACGGACAACACCACTGTTATGTGGTACATAAACAAGCATGGGGGTACACATTCTTACCCCCTCTGCAGACTAGCCATGGCATTGTGGAACACAAGCTTGAGCTACCAAGTACATCTACAAGCATAATTCCTGCCAGGAAAACTAAATACACTGGTAGATGGACTAAGCAGAACCCTCATGGACCCACACAAGTGGAAACTGGAACCAAGGATTTTCAACATGTTGATAAGCAAATGGGGGAGCCCAGATATAGACCTGTTTGCCTACCCCCAGAACTATCAACTGGAAAAATTTTGTGCAAGGACTCCCCACAGACAAGCTTGGAAAGTGGATGCTCTGTCTCTAATCTCCAAAGTACTACTAAAAATCAAACAAGACAAACCAACGATGATTTTGATTGCACTAGCCTGGCCACGCCAACACTGGTACCCCCTCCTGCGCAGTGTGTCACTGTTGGCCCCATGGCACCAGCCTCAGACTCCTACCCTGCTGTCTTAGCAGGAGAACCAGATTCTGCACCCTCAGCTTCTTACACTGAACCTAGCAGCCCGGCTAATTATCTAAGCTCCCCTTTACCATCAACCAGTGATGGATGTCATTTTAGAGGCAAGGAAGCCTAGTACCAGAAAATCTTATGCTGAAAAATGGAAAAGATTCTGCGCCTGGAACCAGTCTCAAGGGATGAGCACAGCAGTGCCCAATTTACCTCAGATTTTACAATACTTAACTGAGATGCTTCACAAGGGCCTGTCTGTTTCCTCAATAAAAATTCATGCCTCAGCCATTTCAGCTCATTATAACACAGAACCTCCCCCCTTCTCTTCCACTGCTCAAGCAGTTCCTCAGAGGGGCCAAAAAATTTAAGACCACCCAGGAGAGCTCCAACTCCAGCTGGGACGTTAACGTTCTATTGGAGAAACTCACCCTTCCTCTTTTCGAGCCAGCTGCTACTGTTGATTTATAATTCCTTTCTTGGAAAACAGCTTCCCTTTTAGCCATCACTTCAGCAAGAAGGGTATCTGAATTACAGGCCCTTATGGCAGTGGAGCTTTTCATCATCTTTCATGCGGACAGGATGTCCCTCAGGACCAATCCCTCTTTCATACCAAAGGTGGTATCTATTGTGGCCTTTAATCAGTCCATTCATTTGCCTACCTTCTTTCCTAATCCACAGAACAAAGGGAAATGGATACTGCACTCCTTAGATGTGCACAGACAACTTAGATTCTACTTGGACAGGTCTAAACCTCAAAGGAAATCTGAACAACTTATGGTGGCATTTGCTGCAGGGACAGAGGGGAAGGCTATTTCAAAGCGAACTATCTCCAAATGGATAGGCCATTGCATGCACTTCTGCTATAAGCACCATGGAAAACCTATTCCACAGGGGATCAGATCCCACTCAACCAGGGCTGCATCTACCTCTACAGCCTTTCTCTGAGGCGTACCTACCAGGGACATCCTAGAAGCTGCTACCTGGAATTCTGTACATACTTTCACCAAGCATTACCATTTTCCAATTTTCTCTAAATCCAGAGCTAGCTTTGCTACTGCAGTTTTGCAGGGCCTTATAGCTGGTCCTAATGCTGTCTAAATTCCTCCTTCCATCCTTAGCTTTGGGAATCTACCCAAATGTAATGACTGCAACAGAGAAACATGAAGAACATAGTACAGTTGTGTACACTTACCATAAATGTAGATGTTAGAGTGTATTCACTGTTGCTGTCCTGGTTACCCTCCCTCCAGCCCCCTGACTTTGTTTGGCTATACCTCTTCTTTCCTTTTCAATGCTTAAAAGCTTTTTGGTGTATTTGCTTTTTTGTTTGAGGTATAACTTTGTATATTTATAGATTTAATTGCTTCCCATTAGGGGGGCACCTGACATCTGGGGCAAGAAAAACTGATGTAAAGACGTCGGCTGCATGTTTTATACCCCTGACGATCTGACGTCACAGAAGAAGAGACAACAACCGACGCAGGACCCAAGACTTTGTTAATCAGGCCAACTGAGGGCTACCTGCAAGCAGATAACCCAAATGTAATGACTGCAACAGTGAATACACTGTAACATCTACATTTATGGTAAGTGTACACAACTGTACTTTTTGACTAAGGACGAGATAGAGAGAATGACTAATTTTTAAGTTAATCTGTGCTTGGTTATAGATGTGTCTGTTCCGAGGTTGTTGTGATCTGACCCTCTTCTAATCACACCTATCAACTTTCCAGATTTTTGGTTTTTATTATTTGAATCTATTCCTCACCTGGCGATCAGTCAGATGACCGGATGACTGAAGATAACATATAATGATTTACGCTTCAGCTTCAGACTTCAAATCCTTTGTAAAATGTATCTTGAAGCAGATCCCATTGCTCTGTCTAATTCCGGCCTTGCAGGAGCAATTAAAAAAAAAAAATTAACGAATAAAATGAAAAGGCTTGTTAAGTTCTTCTTTCTTTCTCTGGGAGACGGAGAGATGAGCTTTTGGATCCAGTGAAGGCTTTGTGGGATCCAGTTTACTCCTGTTGTGGTTTGCCCTTTCCAGATCTGTTCTGGCACATCTGAGCTTTCAGATCTTTTTGTTGAATCATACCTTCCTGCTGTCAAGATTTTTGCCAAGTGTCTGTTCTTAAAAAAATAAATAAATAATAGTGGTAATGTTTTGTTGTGTGTGTGTGGTAGGACTCATATTTTTGGTCGTTTCTCATAATATTGTGGTTTCTGGCAAATCACTGGCAGATTGGGTCTATATTATAAGATCAGTTAAAAACATCAAACAACATATGGTCAACGTCTTCAAACATCGACCTTATAAAAAGACAAAATATAAAAAAGAAAAAAAGTATGCTAACGGGTACCCTTACGGAGATTTCCGTTTACACCCTCGAGATTCTGAGCATTCGATATTCTCGTGCCGACAATGTCAGATTCAACATTGTTAGTTTTCGAGAATATAATATAGACCCGGCAGATCTTTGAGGACTGAAATCAAGAAGTGGTAGCAGAAATTTGCTTTTCAGCCTTTGTATCCTTCAAAGGGTTCATGCTAGTGGAAAATATGTTCTATTAATGGTCTAAGTTTGTAAAGACTGACATATCATTAAAGACTGTAAGGATGTTAATCTGTCTTCTAGGTCTGTGGGGGTAATATTTAAAAAACATTCAGTTTCTTGCTCTAACAGATGAAGAGCTATGGTGCCAGGTCCGAGTTGTGCGTCGGCCTGACCATCTTCAGATCCAGTGCAGGTTTTTGTCAGATCCATGCCTGTCATGCATGTCTGTTACTTTTGGTTGGATTAGAAGTCTTCGGATCAGACAAACTGGTACAGTTGGATGTTGTTCCTGTTTCACTGTTGCGGTCATTACCTATGGGTTATCCCTGCTGTGGTAGCCCTCGGCCAGCCCGAATACCAGAGTCAGTGTTTTTCTGCATTGGCTGCTGTTGCTTGTTGACTGATGTTAGGTCATTGGTGCTATAAAGCAAGGCAGCCAATACCGTTACATCAGTCTTTCTTGCTGTGGAGCCCGTAGCAAAAGCAGTTCGCAAGTGTGCTGGTTGTTCGCTACCAGAGCTCAAATTACAGCTGAAAACATCTAAAGCTAAGTACCCCATTTGGGATCCTTTTTTCTTGGACTAACCGATGTCCGAAAAAGTTAACAATTGTCTCGCCTGTGGAAATCAGATCCCACACCGAGACTTCATTCATACTGCGTCACTTGTTTAGGCCCAAACCACAATGTCCCCCTTTGCCGGTTCTGTGCCCTCTTTAATGCGAGAACCATTCATCGTAGAGCTCTTATTGTAAACAGGTATTTTCGATGTTCATCGTGTTTCACTGTTGCAGTCATTACTCTTGGGTTATCCTGCTGACAGGCTACCCGCAGTTGGCCTGAATTCCAAAGTCCTGGTCTGGCGTCAGTTGCTGTCGCCTCTTCCCTGACGTCAGTGTGCCAGGGGTATAAAAGATGCAGCCGACGCCATTTTCTTCAGTTTTTCTTGACGCGCGGTGCCCGAAGCAAAAGCAGTTCACAAGTGCCAGTCGGCAGACTCCAGAGATTTTCAAAATCGAATTTCAGATCCGAAGTCTTCATTAAAGCTAAGTACCCCGTTGGGGAAACTTTTTTTCTTGCTCCAGACCGATGTCAGAAAAAGTTAACAATTGTATTTCTTGTGGGAAGCAAATACCTCATAAGGATTTTCATTCTGACTGCATTTCTTGCCTAGGCCCTGATCACGACGTTGCTAGCTGTCAGTTTTGTGCTAGATTTAACCAAGCACTATTAAGCATCGGTACGATTTTGCCTTTCATTATTTTGGCCGTAGGTTTAATTATATAATGCCGTCGGAACAGCCAATGACTGGAGTTTATAAAAAGTGCAAGGAAAAGGAAAAGGACAGGCATCCGAAGTCCAAAACTGACGACGAAGTTCCCCGCTAGGCCAGTCGCCAGTTCTCAGTGAGGCACTTTCGCAGCCCCTGGCGCCCACTACCTCAGAGCCACAGGCCACTTCCGACTCCCACGTGGAGCCGACTAGGCCTCTGGATACTCAAGGTATTGGACTCTTGGAAACTATTCCCTCAGATGGGTCCGGAGCCGCTGAGCAGACATCGGCTTCTGAGGGTGTTTTCAGACCTACACAATTATATGTCAAGCCAACCTCAGCTTCAAAGACTAAAACAGCTCTAAAGACAAAGAAACAAGTACAGCATTCTCCTGGACAGACTTCCATGCCTAAGAAACAGATGCTTAAAATGGCTGAAGAACTAATTACTTTGATCAGGGGTTCCCATCCCCCTCCTGATAAGAGGCCTAGGCAAGAGACAGAATATGACTCTTCTGATCAGGTTTCAATTTCCACTGATTCCTCTTCTGAACAGGGATACTCTTTTCCTCCCTATGAGGATTCTGATGCTGAAGAAGCTATTCCTCCAGCCTCTTCTCCTGAGGATTATTCTTTTGGGGAAACCCTGCATACCATGAGGGAGCGTTTTCGCTGGGAGAGCCAAAAATCTAACTCAAATTCTTAGAAAAGGCTCAGAGACTTTCTTTTACTACCTCAGCACAGACCTCTTGCTATTCCACCTGTTCTAGACATTGTAGATTATGTATTTTCAGAGTCCGGCTTGTCTTCTGACTCTTTACCCCCTGCACCTGCTAAGCCAGACAGATACTACAGGGTTCCAGACTCTCATAAATTTCTATATAAAAACCCTGCTGCTGACCCAGAAACTATATCTCAGGGTCCCAAAGGAGTCAGGGCTTCCACTGCAAAAAATCCTGTCCCTTCTGATAGGGATTCTAGGGCACTGGACAGATGGGGAAAAAAGTTTACACTTCTGCTACCTTGGCTGTAAGGGCTTTAAATTGTCAGTTTCATATGCTTAAATATCAGCAATACTTAATGTCACTGCTTAAACAGAAAATGTTGACAAATTCTAAATGTTCTGATAACAAGGAAATGCAGGATTTATTGCATGCAGCTGAACAAGTAGGGAAGCATACTTTGCAATGTGGTTTTGATTCACTGGAGGCCTCTTGCAGGGCCGCTGTTACGGGTTCTGTCATTAGAAGGCATGCTTGGTTAAAGGAACAGAATCTGCCTGATCATGTTAAAGCAAAATTATTGGATGCTCCATTACAACATACTTTGTTTGGTGTTAAGGCGGAAGAAGTGTTGAATAAAATGGAGGATAAAGCGAAATCCATGCAGACAGTTAAGGATTTCCTACAGGTACAACCACCCAGATTTAGCAGGAACTGGCCTACTAAGAATTGGTCCTTTCCAGTGTCAGACAGGCCACAAAGAGGCAGATATAGATGCCCCAGAGGCAGATCTTAGCCCCAAGGCTCATACAGCCCTAAACAATGGGGTGCTTCTACCTCCAAAAGCAGAGAAGACAAATCACAACCACACAGGAAACAGTCCCAATGACTTTCCTCTACCAGAACCAAGCACTTATCTTTTGGCAGCCCCCTTAGGGGGAAAACTAGCACTTTTTTCACAAATTGGCACATGATTACCCAGGACAAATGGGTCTTGAACACAGTGTCTCAGGGCTACAGGTTCCACTTTCACACCCTGCCAAGGGCAAAAGGTATGCCAGACCTGCCACACAATCAATGGGCAGAGGCACAAAAGCAAGTTTCATCCCTCATGGACATGAGGGCCATTCAACAAGTACCACAAGAGCAGGGTCAAGGATTTTACTCAAGACTTTTCTTGGTGCCCAGAAAGGACAAAGCCTGGAGACCAATACTGGACCTATCTATACTAAACACATTTTTGGATGTTCCAAAATTCAAAATGTTGACTCTGCAGCAGCTACTGCCCATGCTGGGCAAGAAGGCTTGGCTCTAAACTTTGGACCTAAAAGAGGCATACCTGCATGCCCCAATCAGACAATCTTGCAGAAGATACCTCAGATTCATAGCTGGCTCAATGCACTACCAATTATCTGCACTGCCCTTTGGCTTATCTACTGCGTCCAGGGTCTTCACAAAATGCCTGGCACCAGTAATTGCATTTTGCAAACAAAAAGGAATTCAAATATATCCTTACTTGGACGACTGCCTCATTCAAGCAGAGAACAAAGACATTCTACTAAAGCATCTGGCGTTTGTAAATAAAGATTACTAATTTGCCTAGGGTACACAGTAAACAAAAAGAAATCAAAGCTAGTACCCTCTCAAGAGATAATATTCCTGGGTGCAAGCTTAAATACAACTGCCCAGATGGCTTATCTCACGCCAGACAAACAAAGGCAACTGACTTCTTACTTCAAAAAGTTGGCAACAAAGACCCAGTTATCTGCAAGGAAAATCCTGCAGGATTTGGGCTTCATGGCATCCTGCATTCTGCTAATTCCATATGTCAGACTGCATATGAGGAAACTACAATGGTATCTAAAAAGTGTTTGGACTCAGCATTGACACAGCCTGGAAACATTAATTACCCTCATTGCCTGCCTGCAACAAGAGTTTCGATGGTGGGCATAGGCCTGTCACCACAATAAGGGACAGCCATTCACTTTACCCACACCCAGGCAGACACTAACAACGGATGCATCATATTATGCCTGGGGGCCCACATGGCAGGAAAATGTATTCAGGGCACATGGCCCGCAAGCCAGATGCATCTTCATATCAATCAAAAAGAGATGCTAGCTGTTCAGAATGCCCTGACAACTTTCAGGGATCTAATTCATCCAGGACAACTACTGATAAAGACGGACAATACTACAGTTGTGGTATATAAACAAGCAGGGAGGCACACATTCCCACCCCCTGTGCAGACAAGCCATGACTTTGTGGGACACAGCATTGACTTATCAAGTTCACCTGCAAGCACAATTCCTGCCAGGTATAATAGATATTCTGGCAGACTAACTAAGCAGAAACCTCATGGATCCGCACGAGTGGAAACTGGATCCACAAGTCTTCAGCATAACAAGGAAATGGGGATGCCCAGACTTAGATCTATTTGCCTCCCCTCACAACTGCCAATTACAGAGATTCTGCACAAGTATTTATCACAAGCAAGCATGGAAAGTGGATGCTCTATCCTTCAGCTGGAAAAACCTAACAGTATATGCCTTTCCTCCACTGCCTCTCCTCCCCAAGGTACTCCTAAAGGTCAGACAAGAGAAGACAAAAATGATACTGATTGTCCCAGACTGGCCATGCCAGCACTGGTACCCAATCCTAAAGTACTTGTCTCAAGGTCCAGCCTAGACATTGCCTCAAACTTCTCACTTACTGACCCAACAAAACAATCAGATCCTGCACAGCCAACTCAGGACCTTAAATCTGGCAGCGTGGTGGATAATGTAGCCATTCAGAACACTTCTCTTTCAAAAGCTGTTGTGGATGTTATCTTGGAGGCCAGGAGGCCCAGTACCAGAAAATCTTATGCAGAAAAATGGAAGAGATTCTGTGCTTGTAACCAGGAACAAGGAATTGACACGTTTGTACCAAATATTCCTCAGATTTTACAGTACTTAACTGAGATGCTGGACAAAGGCCTATTTTTTTCATCAATTAAGATTCATGCCTCTGCCATTTCAGCCCATTACAATACGGAACCACCTATCTTTTCTCATCCTTTAATAAGGCAGTACGTCAGAGGGGCCAAAAATGTAAGACCTGCAAGGAGAGCACCAATACCTGCATGTGACCTCAGTTATGTCTTGGAAAAACTCACACTGCCTCCTTTTGATCCAGCTTCAACAGCTGATATAAAATTCTTATCCTGGAAAACAGCTCTTCTCCTAGCAATAACCTCTGCAAGATGAGTCTTGGAGTTACAGGCACTCATGGCTGTAGAACCTTTTATCATTTTCCATCCAGACAGGGTTTCTCTGAGGACGAACCCTACATTTATGCCTAAGGTGGTGTCCAGTGTGGCCCTTAACCAAACCATTCACTTGCCTACCTTCTATCCAAACCCACAGAACAAGGGTGAGAGATTTCTGCATTCTTTGGACATACACAGACAGCTACACTTCTACTTGGATAGAACTAAAGCTTTCAGAAAAACTGAGCAACTTTTAGTGGCATATGCTGCAGGATCACAAGGAAAAGCTATCTCAAAACAGATTATTTCTAAATGGATAGGCCATTGCATTCATTTCTGCTACTCACAGCATGGCAAATCAGTGCCTAAGGGCATTAGGCCACATTCTACCAGAGCAGCAGCCACTTCAGCAGCCTTCCTCAGAGGAGTACCAACCAAAGACATCTTAGAGGCTACAACTTGGAGTTCAGTGCACACTTTTACAAAGCACTACCACTTACCTCTCTACTCTAAATCCAGAGCAGGCTTTGCCACTGAAGTTCTGCAGGGCCTCATAGCCTCTCCTAATCATATTTAGCCCAGCCACCCATCCTCAGCTTTGGGATTCAACCCAAGAGTAATGACTACAACAGTGAAACACGATGAACATAGTACAATTGTGTACCTACCATAAATGTAGATGTTTGAGTGTGTTCACTGTTGCAGTCCAGGTTACCCTCCCACCATCCCCCTTTCATTTGCTGGGTCTTATCTGTACTTCTCTATTCTATACAACCTATGTGGTGTATTTGCTTGTAGATGACGGAAATGTTTACTTTAGTGCATGCATGTTTATTGGCATAATCTATTTAGCTTACCCTTTTGGGGGCACCTGACATCTGGGGCAAGAAAAACTGAAGAAAATGGCATCGGCTGCATGTTTTATACCCCTGGTGCACTGACATCAGGGAAGAGGCGACCGCAACCGATGCCGGACCAGGACTTTGGAATTCAGGCCGACTGTGGGTAGCCTGCCAGCAGGATAACCCAAGAGAGATGACTGCAACAGTGAATACACATGAACATCTACATTTATGGTAGGTACACAACTGTACTTTTTCCATCTTTGCATTCTGAAATGGTGTCCATCAGCCAACAATCAGTAGACATTCTGAAAAAATGTAGAAATAAAGACAGAGACAGACCACACAAGGCTAAGCCTTCTGATGACACTACTGTTAAACAGGTCGTCAGTTCTCTCGAATTCAGTGAGGCGCTTTTGCAGCACAGAATGCCTGATATGATATCTATGCAGGCCTCTACCGAGAGCCTTTCAAAGTCTGGTATGCCGCAGAAATCTTCTTAGTTTTCTGAGCTTTTGGTTGTCTGTGCCTCGGTTGGGTCCGGAGCTGTGATGCATGCACCGGCTTCTGAGGAGGCCTTTCACACTATCGATTCTAGATAAAAAAACAATGTCTTCTCATCTGACTACTATTTCTCTCAGACCAATGGATACTCTTAGGTCTAGAAGCCAGACCACTCCTAGAAAATCTACCTCTAGCCACCATCTTACTCCTGCTCCACCACCCCAAGCCCAAATGCTTAAGATGACGGAGGGGTTATCTCCCTTATCAGGGGTAGTCAGACCACAACTTCTAAAAGGAAAAGACACCCTTCTCCTGAACTAATGACAGAGCGAGATTCTGAGGAATTTGATTATTCAGATTTTGAAGAGGAGCAACAACCTCTGACTGCTTATGAGGATTAAAACAGAAATAACGGAAGAAAACACTGGTATAACACAACCAAAAATCAAACAAACCAGTGATGGAGGACAAGCAACGCCAATGAATATCCAAATCCAGAAGTACTAAAACACAGCTTTATTAACGCGAATAAATTCCAAGTGCAACACGTTTTCGTCACTAAATGTAACTTCATCAGACAATGCCAGGGAATACTCCCTCAGTTTATATACAATTAATTGATGTGTTCTCTAATTGAATGCAATTAAATGTTAAAGAAACAAGCAACATTATAAAAAGTTTTTTGTTACATGTTCAGAAAAATTTCTAAAAGAAAACATATGTATAAATTCATAAACATCATTATAAATATAAGTATACATATTTAATATAAAATCAAATAAAATATGATGATATACAAATATATGTGTATAAAATCTGTTGATAAACCTATATATTAATAGTTTAACTTTAATAGCTTGATAGATAATCATTCAAGCCTGGTTCCTATTGATTCAAAATTTGCCAAAAGTCTCTCTCTGTTCTAATTTCACCTGCCATGGTCACTAGTCCTAATACTTTTCAAAACAAAATAGGTATTTGGCTGTAGGGCATACTGAGATATGTCTGAACAGAGCATTTGTATTGTTTTCTTTTTGTATATCATACATATGCTCATAAATTCTGCGTTTACACTAAAATGCAGAATTTATGAGCATATGCATGATATACAAAAAGAAAACAATACAAATGCTCTGTTCAGACATATCTCAGTATGCCCTACAGCCAAATACCAATTTTTTGTTTTGGAAAGTATTATTAGGGACCCTAGGGGTGGACCATGGCAGGTGAAATTAGAACATAGAGAGACTTTTTGGCAAATTTTTTTGGAATCCAATAGGGAACCAGGCTTGAATGATTATATATCTATCAAGCCCCTATTAAAGTTAAAAGCTATTAATATATAGGTTTATCAACAGATTTTATACACATATATTTTGTATATCATCATATATTTTATTTGAAGTTTTATATTAAATATGTATACTTATATTTATAATGATGTTTATGAATTTATACATATGTTTTCTTTTAGAAATTTTTCTGAACATGTAACAAAAAACTTTTTATAATGTTGCTTGTTTCTTTAACATTTAATTGCATTCAATTAGAGAACTCATCAATTAATTGTATATAAACTGAGGGAGTATTCCCTGGCATTGTCTGATGAAGTTACATTTAGTGACGAAAACGTGTTGCACTTGGAATTTATTCGCGTTAATAAAGCTGTGTTTTAGTACTTCTGGATTTGGATATTCATTGGCGTTCCTTGTCCTCCATCACTGGTTTGCTTATGAGGATTCAGATGTAGAGGAGTCCATTTCTTCTGCCTCCCCACCAGAAGACCTTTCCTTTGGGGAAACCCTTCACATCCTCAGGGAACATTTCTGCTGGGAATCTCAGGACTTCCCTCAGTCTAAGAAAAGACTAAGAGAGTTTCTAGACGTGCCCCAGCACAGACCCCTGGCCATCCTCCCTATCTTAGAAGTGGTGGATGATTGTTTTCCATTAATCCAGCTTAGGCCCTGACGCCCTCTCACCTGCTTCCACTAAACCTGACAGGTATTAGAGAGTACCAGATTCTCAAAAATACCTGTACAGAACTCCTGCTGCAGACCTGGAGGTCATTACACAGGGACCTAAAGGAGCTAAGGCTAGTACTGCCACGAATCCTATTCCTTCTGACAAGGATTCCAGAGCTCTGGAAAGATGAGGTAAAAAAGTATACACTTCTACAATCTTAGCTATCAGAGCACTCAACTGTCAGTTCCATATGTTAAAATATCAACAACACACTTTGGAACTATTAAATCAAAAGATTTCTACCTTTCCTGACTGTGCCAGTTTGAAAGAGTTAGCACTCTACTTGTCAAGTAGCCAAACACTCATTACACTGTGGATATGATGCCCTAGAAGTCTGAAGCCGGGCAGTAGTGTCAGGATCTGTCATTAGGAAGCATGCATGGTTGAAGGAACAACCTCTCCCTGATCATGTCAAGTCTAAATTAATTGATGCACCCTTGGATAAGGACCGCTTGTTTGGAGTAAAAGTAGAAGAGGTGTTTAAAAAGATGGAAGAAAAAGCAAAATCTATGCAAACAGTAAAAGATTTCTTTCAAGTTCAGCTTCCTAGGTTCAGCAGGAATTTTCCCTCTAAGCACCAGTCCTTTCCGGCATCTAGCAGAGGGGGCAAGGTAATCCCCGCAGGGACAGACCACCCAGGCCCCTATCCCAGGGACAGCAGAGAACCAAATAGTGGACCACTTCTGCCCCAAAGGCAGGGAGTTCTAAGCCATCCTTCTGTGGCAAAAACTCCCAATGACTCATCTCCCCCGTCTGCCCTTTTTTCACTCACTAAAAGCTAGGAGGAAGGCTCTCCCTCTGCAAAAAAATTGGCTGTCTAACAAAGGACCAGAGGGTCTTAAACATCATTTTTCAGGGACACCCCAGGGGGCAGCAGAACCTTTTCCTGCAGATCAAACAGGCAAAGGCTTTTATTCCAGACTATTCCTTGTTCCAAGAAAAGAGAGCACTTGGCGCCCCGTCCTGGGTCTATCCATTCTGAACACCTCCCTGGTGGTACCCAAATTCAAAATGCTAACTTTGCAGCTGCTGCTGCCTATGCTGACAAAAAATGCCTGGTTAGTGACCCTAGACCTAAAAGATGTCTACCTCCACATTCTTATAAGGGAATCCTGCAGGAAATTCCTGTGCTTCAGAGCAGGGTCACAACACTTTCAGTTCTCTGTGCTACCCTTTGGCTTATCTACTGCTCCCAGGGTATTCATCAAATGCTTAGCCCCAGCCATAGCATTTTGCAGACAGAGAAATATACAGATTTACCCTTATGTGGATGACTGCCTCATTCAGGCAGAGTGCAGAGAAAAGCTACTCCAGGACCACCTCTTTGTCAAAACCCTCCTAACTTCCTTAGGGTTCAACATCAATGAGAAGAAATCAAAGCAAAGACCCTCCAGGAGGATCATTTTCTTGGGAGCACTGCTGTACACAGCATCCCAAATGACCTTCCTATCCCCAGAAAAGCAGATCTTCCTGCCTCTCTACTTTACTCAGTTGGCTTCCAGAAGTCAACTCATGGCGAGGAAGTTCCTACAAGCCTTGGGGTACATGGCATCTTTCATCCTTCTAATTCCTCTGGCCAGGCTTCACATGAGAAAACTTCAGTGGTATCTAAAGAACCTTTGGTGTCAGCACTGTCAGCCTCTAGAGACCTCTCTCCCTCTGATCCCCTGTATAATGGCCGAGTTTCTCTGGTGGGCAGGGGCCTGTGCCAAGAACAATGGTCTTCCCTTCATCCTTCGCCCTACTGGGCAGACCATCACCACTGACACCTCAGACATTGCTTGCGGCGATGACTTAGTGGGCAGGTGCACCCAAGGTCTTTGGTATGCCCAGCACCTTCCCTTACACATCAACATCCTTCAAACCCCATCTCAGGCCAGGGGTTCTCCTTATCAAAACAGACACCACCACAGTAATGTGGTACATTAACAAAGAGGGAGGGACGCAATCTTACCCTCTGTGCAAGCTAGTCATGAATCTCTGGCTGACAGCCTCCTCCATGGGATTACACCTAATAGCCCAATACCTACCAGGGATCAACAACACCCTGGCAGACCACTTAAGCAGAAACTTACTGGACCCCCATGAATGGCAGCTCCACAGAAAAATATTTTTTGCAAGTCACTCAGGAGTGGGAAACTCTGGAGGTGGATCTCTTTGCTTCGCACCTCAACCACTAGCGAAAAAAATTCTGTACCAGGGAGTATCACCACCTAGCGTGGAAGTTGGATGCCTTGACCTTCCCCTGGAACTCCCTCTTTGTGTACGCATTCCCTCCTCTGCCTCTTATTCCCAAGGTACTGATCAAGATTAGGGAGGAGAGACCAAAGGCCATCCTCATTGCTCCAGATTGGCCCCGACAGCATTGGTACCCCTTGCTGTGCAGCCTGACATCACAGCATCCCAGGCAGCTTCCCCGATCTCAGACCTCTTGACTCAGGTGGGGGGGGGGTGCTGCATCCAGACTTGCAGACTCTCATACTGTCAGCATGGCTAATACTCTAAAAGCAAACAAGGGGCCCCTGTTAAGCAAACAGGTCCTAGACATTATCACAGAGGCCAGACGGCCCAACACCAGGAAATCGTATGCAGGGAAATGGAAAAGATTCTGCTCCTGGAGCCAGTCCAGAGGGGGCAGTTCCTCACAACCTTCCATCCCTCTTATCCTGGACTATCTAGTGGAGCTACTCAATAGTGGCCTCTCCTTCTCTTCTATTAAAATCCATGCCTCAGCCATTTCAGCTGATTTTGATACAGACCAGCCCCTGTTTTCACATCCTTTGATTAAACAATTCCTCAGAGGGGCTTCTAATATCAGACCTCCCAGAAGGCCACCCATGCCAGCCTGGGACCTGAATTATGTTTTGGAAAAACTAACCTTACCACCTTTTGAACCTGCTGCTTCAGCAGAACTGAAATACCTCTCCTGGAAGACTGCTTTCCTACTAGCTATCACCTCAGCCAGAAGGGTTTCTGAACTTCAGGCATTGATGGCCATTGAGCCCTTCATCATTTTCCATGAAGACAGGGTCTCCCTGAGGACTAACCTCTCCTTTATGCCCAAGGTGGTATCTAATGTGACTCTAAACCAGGCCATACATCTACCCACCTTCTTCCCTAACCCTCAAAACAAGGGGGAAAGAATTCTGCACTCACTAGACATGCACAGACAGCTCAAATACTACCTGGACTGTACTAAACCCTTCAGGAAAATAGACCAACTTCTTGTCAGCTTTGCCGCAGGGGTAGAGGGGAAGCCCATTTCCAAGCAAACCATTTCCAAATGGATATCCATTTCTGCTACAGATTACATGGGAAACCAACTCTTAAGTCTATTTGTACCCATTCCACTAGGGTAAACTCCACTTCCACAGCATTCCATAGAGGAGTTCCCACCAGGGACATCTTGGAAGCTGTCACCTGGACCTCTGTCCATATCTTTACAAATCATTACCACCTACCTCTTTTCTCTAAGGTTCATAGGTAGGTACTAGGCTATCGGCCTAAGGGCCTACGTAAGCCTAGCCAACAAGGTTCCCTGGCTTACGCCACCCAAGAAAGTTATTTTCCTGTGCAACTGTTGAGTAGAGACACAGAAGTGATCCACGGGATGTATTTCCTATTTCCCATCCACTCATCAAGATTTTTCTTGAAGAGTGCTAATGAAGAACTTTGCTTGACATAGATGGATAGCCTGTTCCAGAGTATGGGAAAGAGGCTAGGGCAGAGTTTGCCTCTGCAGTTCTGCAGGGCATGCTTACCCATGCCTAGGTCTCTAACTAATCCTTCCGCTCCTCTCCTCAGCTTTGGGAATCCTCCCACAGGTGAAGACTGCAGCAGTGAAACAGGAAGAACATAGTACAGAATGTTGCAGTCCCGATTTCCTTCCCTCCTTCCCCCATATATCCTCTATCGTTAAGGAGACATAAGCTTCTTATGGTGACGTTTAGCCACCAGGACCACTTTACCATATTTCCTTGGGCTTCTGACTGGTTAGGGCAAGAAAAACTGATGTAATGGCATCAGCTGCCTCAGTTTATAGCACTGACGATCTGACGTCAGTCAACAAGTAACAGCAGCCGACGCAGAAAAACATCGGCTCTGGTATTCTGGCCAGCTGAGAGCTACCACAGCAGGGATAACCCACAGGTGATGACTGCAGCAGTGAATACACCTGAACATCTACATTTATGGTAAGTGTACACAACTGTACTTTCTGGAGGATGCCTCTTTACTGTACATATTTTCACAGAATGCCCAGTTTTTTGCCTCAAATATTGGTTAGTTGCTGATAAAATGTGTACTTTCTGGCAAGTCGTGGAGGATTAAAGTCACCAAATAATGATATATGTTTGGGTTTCAGACTTCATATCCTTAAGAAAATGCATGCTAACACAAATCTTGTTATTTTAGCAACTTTCTAAGTTTATAAGAACATTATTTAAAAAATGTCCCTATTTTTGTGGCCTTTATCTCCACATTATTTTAGGCTTTGTTTAGATTTCTGGCATTAAGAGGTTGAGAGATATATTCAGAAGAGGACTGAGAAGTATTCCTCTTGGGTGTCCAAACTTTTTGCCTTGTGTGTTTGGTCTGTCTTTTTTTTTTTTTTTTTTTTTGTGGCTTTCCTTTGGTTCTAAAGGTTGAAGCCATATCGTTTATAAAATCTGTTCTATAAAAGAGAATTTTTTGGAAGTGTCTCATTTTCAGATGTTTATCCACCTTTTCTCATGAGTAGAGTTGAGAGCTGCTGGTAAGACTTCAGATCCTATGGCATTAGATCCAGTGATTTGGGGCAGCCTTTGGATCCTATACTGAGTCACCACAACCTGTAATGCGATACAGCATCATGTGCAGAGCTTTCCTTAGGGTAGGTGGACAAGGCTGTTGCTGGATCTGAGGGATTCAGCTGTTGTCCCTCCATCAACTCCTGGACATGTGACCTCGACTAACAGAGTTTTTACTTCGGATGGTGACTGCATTTTGTCTTTTGGCCACTTTAGTTTGGATCCTGGCTTTCCATTGGATCCAAGACTTTTGACTGTTGCTGGTTCAAAAGTTTATCACAGCTGTGCGTGGACCTTTGGATCCATCTGGCAGAATTGACAAGGACAATATATAAAGTTTTGAATTTGACTACTTCAGATCTGAAACTTACTGTGGTTTTCTTTGGATCTGTTGATTTTCCTCCATTTTAACGGCTCAGATCATGTTGTGATTTGTTCCCCTATCCTGGTCGTCTTTTGCAAATCCTAAATTTTTCATTCTGATAAGCTTCAGTCACACAGTAAGTAATGTTTTGAGAACTCTCTCTCCCCTTTTTCTCTCACTTGATTCCTTTGGAAGGATAAGGGTGGGAGAATATCAACACTGCACAGAACTAGGATGCAAATGGGCACCGGTGGACAGGAAACTTGGGTAATATGAGTGGTTTCAAAAAAAAGATTCCACTGGCTGTCCTTCTGGTGCACAGTCTGGGAAGGAGGATGGTTTTGTGAGGTGTGTTTATATCGGCGGTGTTTCATTTCGGATTACTGAATTGTCTGATATATTTTCAGGGCTGCAGGGAGGTCCAATTTTAAGGTGTCTAGATCTCTGTCTGCTGTTGACCCCTCAGGAGCTAAAAACCAAGAATGAAATATCTGTTTCAGCTGGGAATATTTTCTGGTTATTAGTTCTGTTTTTTCCTGGTTCCTTGTTTGACTTGTACTATTGACCTGTCCTAAGGTTCTAATGTAAATAGTGTTTTCAGTTTGATTTTTCTGCAAGCTATATTAGAAAAGTCTGTTGAGTTCAGAGAATTATCACAGGTTATATAATCCCCCTTCTTTTTTTCCTAGCTCCTCCTTCTCTAAGAAGAATATTTATTGCTTCACCAGGTTGATTGGAAGAGGCAACACTGAAAACTGCAATGGATGCTAAGACAGGAATTCATTCAAAAGGTCTCACCAGACCATTTGTAATTTGGACTGGAGACCACTTTGAATTCGTCACACTATTTTCGGTATGTTCACCACTCACTTTGTCCTTCCACAACCTTTTTCAGATTTATTAAAATAACCCAGGTATGCACACAGTTTCTTCCCTGGTGGATGCGATTGTAAATAATTTTACAAGGTAGCCCCCTTATCCTTCCACTACCTAAAATCACAACTTGTCAGTAGCTCAGTACATTAACAAACTAAAGGGAACTAAATGTATTCTGAGTATCAAGAACCTTAAGGGAATGCGTCACAATGGACGATGTCCTATATCTGCCTTCTAGTGGCATCACACATTCCTACCACAGCAAATCTACTGAGCATGTTCCTTTTTTACTACTTCATGGGTTATATCTCTACAGTTATGTAATGGAAGTGATTGATTAGCCAAAACCACTAACTTGGCTACAACCTTTCTTGTATCCCATCACTACAACAAGATCAGTAACTACTTCACACTGATGCCCCCACCGGATGAATTACTGAGAACCTCCTCCTCTTCAGAGCTAAACAAATTAGCAGCTCATTGTAAAGGCAACCACCTATACTGAGCCAGAAGATATAGCAACCTACTGACTGACAAATTCAGCTTCATCTTTACCTCCCCAAGTCTTATATATGCTTTCATGCATCTCTTTGATTTCCAGTGTCATTTAGCAATCAGCTAGGTGGAACAATATGGTAATCCTCTTTAAATCCTACTGTCATCGTCAAACTGTTTTCCCCTTTTTAGTCGATGGACAAACTCATTCTTATTGCACCTTACTGATCATTGCAAATATGTTTTTCCTTTACTCTGACCTTAACTTAAATAACCTCCTTGGATTCTAGATCCAGACCTTCAAACTCAGGTCTCCTGGATACTTCTAATCTAAAACTGACAGTCTGGTATCTCCTATTTGCCAGTTCTTCACATATCTTTCTTTCCATTGATTCTTTACTAGGAAACTCCTCAGAAGTGAAGATGGAGGTTGCTTTATGGGTTAGACCAGAATCAGATAAATTCTTCTCTGCCTCTGACTCATTCAGTGCTTGAATTTTTGTTGACCCTTTTTATGAGGGTACTAGTTCATCAAATTTTTAAATAAGTTAATTCTAAAAGCTAAATCTTATAAAACCTCAAATCCTAAGCTTCTTCCTTGACTTTGGATTCTTCATAAAGAGGTCTCATAAAAATCCAGCCTCAACCTCGAATATAAGAAGACTACGTTACATGATCCGACTACCCCTTTGGATCTGAGAAAGTCAAAAATATCTGAACTGACTGTTGGATCTAACGCAGTCCAAGCCAGATCCATCTATGACTAGATCTTCTACCGTGATAAACTTGCCTAGGACACTGTATTCACTATCGGTCGATCCGGTCCCCTCCAAGGTATTTCGCCCTTTCTAGAAATACATGGATCTCCATCATAATATTCCACTCATTTTTTCAGAAGCCTCACAAATGAAGATGTGGGAAAGCAGTGAGGAAGATTCTCTCGGTGCAGAGCCAGTTTTTCAAACTACAAATCACAGCTATCTTTTCATTTTTGTAGGATTACAGGATTCTTCCCAAATTTTCACGATACTGTGAACATTATTTTGAGTAGGTGTCATTTGCTGACAGCCTTACTATACAGATCCCATTGCAATGTGGCAAATTAAATTCTACCTTGAAATATTTCCCCTATGACCCTGCATCTAGATTTTCCCTTTTTTTTTTTTTTTTGTCAAGTTGAGTACAAACTCTTCCCTTCTGTCCTAAGATGGTGCATGAATTTATAAATAAGGGATAATTACGTGGTGAGTGTACTAGTTGCTCATAGGCAGTTATATTCTTAATTACACTATGTATGTAACACGTTAGGAAGTTTCTTCAACCAGTCTTTTCCTTTGAACAGAACAAGTTGGCAAATATAACATAAATGTGTTCCTAGCCACATAGTTTGACAGGTTGCATTTCATGTATCTGTAACAAAGGACTTTCTTTCCTTACCAAATCCATGAAAGGATCATTCAGTCAGATCTGTGACTTCTTTCTCTATATTTCCAGTCTAGAACCTCTATGCATGATATATGTATGTCTGTATCTTGGCCATATACTCATACTTTTATAATTCATTTCAATTAGATCTATGGCCCAGGATTAGTATAGCCTTTGGCTCAGTCGTACCCAGAGATATCAGTCCTTGGAGTCCACCCAAAGGTCAGATAGCTAGGGAATCTGACCCATAGTTGGAGGATGAATGAAAATTGACATCATCCGATGAAGTTATGTACTTACCAAAACGTTTCATCTGTATTGTCCATTTTCATTCATCCTCAACTCCTGAATAATCGTGTACTGTACAAGTAGTAGTTTTGTGAACTTTTATGGTTTTCTTATGTGATCTTAAATTAAAAAATATTTGAATAAGAAAGCTTTTGTATACTGGGTGGATGTTTTTGTAGCTAGCATAGGATATAACCCAAGGGTTTGAAATACTGCAACATGAGAATAGAAGGACATCTACTTTGTTCTAATATAGCAATAACCCACGCCTGGGTGTGGGTAATGCTAAATTTACCCACGGTTGGCGACCAAACAAAGCCAACCGTGGGTAAATTTAGCATTACCCACACCCAGGCGTGGGTTATTGCTATTATACCATGACATTATTTAAGAAAAGAAACTATTACTTTTCTTAAATAATGGCATAGTATAATGCCTGTTTGCTGCCCTTCCGCAGATGTCTGGCATCCGCAGCAGCTCTGATGTACTGCGCGCCTGCGCAGTACATCAGAGCTGTGGGCAAAAGCAACGGAGAAAGCAAGATCTCTGTTGCTTTTTTTTAGTGTCTCGCTATGTTAAATGAGTTTAACATAGCGAGACAGTTTTAAAATAAGCAACGGACATCTCCGTTGCTTATTTTAAAACTGTCTCGCTATGTTAAACTCATTTAACATAGCGAGACACTAAAAAAAGCAACGGAGATCTTGCTTTCTCCGTTGCTTTTTTTTAAAACACTGTCTTGCTATGTTAAATGGGTTTAACATAGCGAGACAGTGTTTTAAAAAAACGAGTTATACTAATGGAAAAAAGTCCGGGCGACCGGACCTTTTTCCATTAGTATAACTCGATTTACAACGGGCACGCTGGCCAATCAGCGTGCACATTTGGGGGGGGGGGTCATGGTATAATACTGAATATAATATCTTTATGATTTAGTTGCTCCAGAAACTGCTTCACTTTGTAAAATTCTTTTTTAATTCATGCTTTCTTAGAGAATTGCTTCTTTTTGAGGGAAGGCCTAGAAGGGTGTAGGAGGTAAAGTGGGCCTAGATTCTGTTTGTTCGGAAGAGCCTGTCTGGACAACCATTAGGAGCCTAGGTTCCCCCTCATCATTGGCAGCCGATGTTTGCAAGACCTCCACAGATGTGCTTTCCACCCTTGGTTCTGTTGCCTCACAAACAGTACCCGCTATACCTGTCTCTGCACATTCCAAATGTTCCACCAGGCTAACGTTGGCCACAGTAGGGATGTTTGGTGGAGGAGGTGCAGCAGCAGGCTCATGCCTGGAAACTTTGGCTTTCTTTTTAGGTGGCTCTATGATCTGACCAGATGGGCCCTCCATTGCTAGAACCAAGCGTTTAAGAGGCTGGTTTTCTAGGTAAATATTAAGAGCGTGTAGATGACTGCAGAGTGTCTTAGGTATGAAGGTCTGACAGATCGCACAGGTTTGATGGTCATGTGTAGGCTCTAAGCAGAAAAGGCAGAGCTCATGGGCATCCTTATGGGAGATCTGACATACGCACCCACACTTTCCTTTCCTGGATGACATGAACTTAGAGATGTGCAGTATCCCAAGAGAAACAGAAAAAAATAGCCCCAATGGGGTACTTATTTTTTAATTTGAAGATCCAACGGCAGGGATGGCAGGAAGAGCTGACATTTGACTGGCAGCAGAGAAGTTCTGAGGAAAGGTACGTGCAGATGTCACACTTTTATGACCCACGCTCCCTTGGCCAATGTCAGACATCCCTCATACCTAGCAGTGACTAGAAGCTTTTGTATACTGGCTGGATGTTTAGCTAGCTATCAGAAGATAACCCTAGGGTTTGGAATTCTGCAACATGAGTAACTCAGAAAACAGTACCAAAATGATGACACTAGTCCCTTCGACTTAAATCTATATACTTTATTGCCACAGGATAAATAAAAACCACAAAACATAGTAGTTTAGCGCTTTCATCAAACGAACATTGACTTCCTCAGAACTATTAGGCAACCATATTACTCAGTTTAAATACCAACAGGCCACTTCTGATAGGACAATAGAGGTGTCATTCAAATCTAATTAAGATTTAAAAATATATCTACAACAGTAACTTCAAAATTAGTATAACAAAAAAGTTCATGTCCTGTATGTTTTTTGATAAAAACACGGATTTATAAATAAATAGATACATATTAAGACATACACCTAATGAAATGTTTAATGTAGAAATTACTAAAATTTAAGTGTGTAAATAACTAAACTTTAAGTGTGTAAATAACATAACAAATCTTAGCTGCCCTTTCCTTTAAAACTGCTGCGATGGAAACAAAATCATTAATACCAGGGTATATGTTAGCTGCCAAATGCAGTTGCCATATAATTTCTTTCTTGCATAAAATATTTTTCCAGTCATATCCTCTTTGATTTATTTGTACCTCATCTATTTTAGCAAATCTAAAACCACTAAAATTGGCACATAGCTTGGTATGTCTGTAGAGGGCATTTGTTTCTTTTTTGGTTTTTATGTCATATAAATGCTCATAGATCCTTGATTTCAATGCCTTCTCCATTTTGCCAGTATAAAAACTAGTACAGGTATTGTATTTAGCAAGATAAACTATTCTTCTGGTGCCACAATTACCCTTTTTAAAAAAATATTTTGCTGTTAGCATAGTTAGATAAAATGACAAAGGATTCCTGCAATATGTACGTGCACTGATTACATCTTCCACAAGCTCTTGTTCCCATATCACCTTTCAAGGCTTGACTTGATAGTTTACATTCCAATATAGTTTTTAAATTTTTACCAATCTTGGTTGAAAAAATAGGTTTGTAAATTTCATTATTCGCCTTAAATATATTCCAATTCTTGTACAGAATATTTTTGATACCTTGATAAAAGGAACTGTATTGTATCACACATGCCTGTGAAAAGTTACATCTGTCTATTTATGTGTTCGTTTCAATATGGTTAGAAACAGTAGTGTCCACTACTTTTCGATCCAGCAAGGGCTTATATTTAACACCCCATCCATCGAAAATTTCTTGAAGGGTATTGTTCACTAATTCAACAGGATAGCCCCTTTCTAAAAACATAGATTTCAAAAGATGAAATTCATAATAGAGGTCCTCCTTGTGTGACATCATCCTTGCTATCCTAATAGCCTGTCCTTTTACTATTCCTTTCTTCTGAAAGAACGGATGGTAGCTGTCAAAATGTAAGTAAGAATTGCAAAAGTTGTGTTTGCGAAATACTTTAGACCTAAAACTTTTGTCATCCTTGATGATGAGTGTGTCTAAATAGCTCATCTTCAAGGTGTCAAATTGGTATGTAAACTTAATAAAATGGGTGCTATTATTTAAATAATCAATAAATCGGAGGATGTTATCAGGTGTACCCTTCCACAAGATAAAAATATTGTCCAGGTACCTGCTATAGGAAAGAATATCATTATAAAAGTTACTTTTAAAAACATGCTCCAATGGACAAAACCTGGAGACCAATTCTGGACCTGTCTATACTAAATACATTTCTGGAAGTTCCAAAATTCAAGATGTTGACTCTACAGCAGCTACTGCCCATGCTGGGCAAGAGGGCTTGGCTCATAACTTTGAACCTAAAAGAGGCATACCTGCATGTCCCAATCAGACAATCTTGCAGAAGATACCTCAGATTCATAGCTGGCTCAATGCATTACCAATTCTCTGCACTGTCCTTTGGCTTATCTACTGCGCCCAGGGTCTTCACAAAATGCCTGGCACCAGTAATTGCATTTTGCAGACAAAAAGGAATTCAAATATATCCCTACTTGGACGACTGCCTAATTCAAGCAGAGAACAAAGACACTCTTCTAAAGCATCTGGCATTTGTAAAAAAAGATTACTAATTGGCCTAGGGTACACAGTAAACGAAAAGAAATCAAAACTAGTGCCCTCTCAAGAGATAATATTCTTGGGTGCAAGTTTAAATACAACTGCCCAGATGGCTTATCTCATGCCAGACAAGCAAAAACAACTGACTACTTACTTCAAGAAATTGGCAACAAAAACCCACTTATCTGCAAGGAAAATCCTGCAGGTCTTGGGCTTCATGGCATCCTGCATTCTACTAATTCCATATGCCAGACTGCATATGAGGAAACTACAATGGTATCTAAAAAGTGTTTGGACTCAGCATTGCCACAGCCTGGAGACAGTAATTGCACTCATTCCCTGCCTACAACAGGAGTTTCGATGGTGGGCAGAAGCGTGTCATGGCCTGCAAACCAGATGCATCTTTACATCAATCAAAAAGAGATGCTTGCTGTTCAAAATGCCCTGACAACTTTCAAGGACCTGCTTCATCCAGGACAGTTACTGATAAAGACAGACAACACTTCGGTCATGTGGTACATAAACAAGCAGGGAGGTACACATTCCTACCCCCTCTGCAGACAAGCAATGACCTTATGGGACACAGCATTGGCTTTTCAAGTTCACCAGCAAGCACAATTCCTGCCAGGAAAAACAAATACTCTGGCAGACGAATTAAGCAGGAACCTCATGGATCCCACAAGTGGAAACTGGATCCACAAGTCTTCAGCATGATAATAAGGAAATGGGGATGCCCAGACATGGATCTATTTGCCTCCCCTCACAATTGTCAATTGCAGAGATTTTGCACAAGGATTTATCACAAACAAGCATGGAAAGTGGACGCCCTGCCATTCTGCCGGAAAAATCTAACAGTATATGCTTTTCTCCCACTACCTCTCCTTTCCAGAGTACTCCTAAAGGTCAGACAAGAGAAGCCAAAAATTATACTGATTGCACCAGACTGGCCACACCAGCACTGGTACCCAATCCTAAAGAGCTTGTCTCAAGGTCCAGCATGGATATTGCCTCAAACTTCTCACTTGCTGACCCAACAAAACAATCAGATCCTGCACAGCCAACTCAGGATCTTAAATCTGGCAGCATGGCGGATAATGTAGCCATTCAGAACACTCCTCTTTCAAAAGCTGTTATGGATGTTATCTTGGAGGCCAGGAGGCCCAGTACCAGAAAATCTTATGCAGAAAAATAGAAGAGATTCTGTGCTTGGAACCAGTAACAAGGCATTGACACGTCTGTACCAAATTTTCCTCAGATTTTACAATTCCTAACTGAGATGCTGAACAAAGGCCTTTCTTTCTCATCAATTAAGATTCATGCCTCCGCCATTTCAGCACATTACAATACGAAACCACCTATCTTTTCTCATCCTTTAATAAGGCCAAAAACATTAGGCCTCCAAGGAGAGCACCAATTCCGGCCTGGGACCTCAATTATGTTTTGGAAAAACTCACACTGCCTCCTTTCGAGTCAGCATCCAACAGCAGATATAAAATTCTTATCCTGGAAAACAGCTCTGCTCCTAGCAATAACCTCTGCAAGGCGAGTCTCAGAGTTACAAGCACTCATGGCTGTGGAACCTTTCATCATTTTTCATCCAGACAGGGTTTCTCTGAGGACAAATTCTACATTTATGCCTAAGGTGGTGTCCAGTGTGGCCCTCAACCAAACCATTGACTTGCCTACCTTTTACCCAAATCCACAGAACAAGGGTGAGAAAATTCTGCATTCTTTGGACATTCACAGGTAGTTGTGCTTCTACCTGGACAGAACTAAAGCTTTCACAAAGACTGAGCAACTTTTAGTGTCATATGCTGCAGGATCACAAGGAAAGCCGATCTCTAAACAGACTATTTCTAAATGGATAGGCCATTGCATCCATTTCTGCTATTTTCAGCATGGCAAATCAGTGCCTAAGGGCATTAGGCCTCATTCCACCAGAGCAGCAGCCACTTCAGCAGCCTTCCTCAGAGGAGTACCAACTAAAGATATCTTAGAGGCTGCAACTTGGAATTCAGTGCACACCTTTACAAAGCACTACCACTTGCCTCTCTACTCTAAGTCCAGAGCAGGCTTCGCCACTGCAGTTCTGCAGGGCCTCATAGCCTCTCCTAATCCTATTTAGCCCAGCCACCCATCCTCAGCTTTGGGATTCTACCCAAGAGTAATGACTGCAACAGTGAAACATGATGAACATAGTACAGTTGTGTACCTACCATAAATGTAGATGTTCGAGTGTTTTCACTGTTGCAGTCCAGTTTACCCACCCACCATCCCCCTTCTCTTTGCTGGGACTTATCTGCACTTCTCTATCCTATACAACCTTTTTGGTATATTTGCTTGTAGATGAAGGAAATGTTATTTTTGTGCATGCATTTCTTATTGGTATATTTTTCAGCATACCTATTTGGGGCACCTGACATCTGGGGCAAGAAAAACTGAAGAAAATGGCGTTGGCTGCATCTTTTATACCCCTGGCACATTGACATCAGGGAAGAGGCGACAGCAACCGACGCCGGACTTAGACTTTGGAATTCTGGCTGACTGAGGGTAGCCTGCCAGCAGGATAACCCAAGAGTAATGACTGCAACAGTGAATACATTCGGACATCTACATTTATGGTAGGAACACAACTGTACTTTCCTTTTATCAAGGTATCAAAAAAATTCTGTACAAGAACTGGAATATATTCAAGGCGAATAATTAAATTTACAAATTGATAGGAGATAAACCTATTTTTTCAACCAAGATTGGTAAAAATTTAAAAACTATATTGGAAAGTAATCAATCAAGTCTAGCCTTGAAAGGTGATACGGGAACTAGAGCTTGTGGAAGATGTAATCAGTGCAATTACATGTTGCAGAAAGCCTTTCTCATTTTATCTAACTATGCTAACAGCAAAATATTTTTTAAAAAGGGTAATTGTAGCACCAGAAGAATAGTTTATCTTGCGACATGCAATACCTGTACTAGTTTTTATATTGGCAAAACAGAGAGGGCATTGAAATCAAGGATCTATGAGCATTTATATGACATAAAACCCAAAAAGAAACAAATGCCTTATACAGACATAAGCTATGTGCCAATTTAGTGGTTTTAGATTTGCTATAATAGATGAGGTACAAATAAATCAAAGAGGGTTGTGACTGGAAAAATATTTTATGCAAGAACGAAATGATATGGCAACAGTGATAGGCAGTTAACATATACCCTAGTATTAATGAATTTGTTTCCATCACAGCAGTTTTAAAGGAAAGGGCAGCTAAGATTTGATATGTTATTACACACTTAAAGTTTAGTTATTTATATACTTAAATTTTAGTAATTTCTACATTTAACATTTCATTAGGTGTATGTCTTAATATGTACCTATTTAATTATAAATCCATGTTTTTATCAAAAAACATACAGGACATGAACTTTTTTGTAATACTAATTTTGAAGTTACTGTTGTAGATATATTTTTAAATTTTAATTAGATTTGAATGACCCCTCTATTGTCCTATCAGAAGTGGCCTGTTAGTATTTAAACTGAGTAATATTTTTGCCTAATTGTTCTGAGGAAGTCAATGTTCATTTGATGAAAGCGCTAAACTACTGTTTTATGTTTTTTATTTATCCTGTGGCAATAAAGTATATGTATTTAAGTCGAAGGGACTAGTGTCATCGTTTTGGTGCTGTTTTCTGGGTTACTAGTGTTGTTTTGCAGCACCTACAATTTATTTTTCTGGATTTGTCCATACTGCAACATGGAAGGACATCTATGGTTATGGTAAGATTTTGCACAACTATTCTTTCTCAGTAATTCCTTATGACGTAGGAGTAACCACTCTCAGTTCAGAAGTTATTGTTTCATAAGATAAACTCAGTGGGTCACAGTAAACCCCCTTCAGTTTGATTCAGTTATCTGCTCAGATATGATGCCTGAAGTGGTAGACTCTTAAAACATACAGTATTAGAATGTACGGGCTGCTAAGGATTCATTCATCTCTGAGTTGTTGTCTTGAGACACAGCCAAGTACTTTAACCACATGTGAAGCAACTAAATCAAATTAGTTTGAGACGGGCAGTCTAACTTCGATATACATGCAGCCATCTTGTTAGAGTCCCTTTGATCTGTAATTCTTTTGTATAACAACAAGAATATCATTAGTCTTTCCTCGTTTACTGTTTACACTTTGCTACATTAAATATTTCCCATCTAACTTAATATAAAATACGCATCTCTTTTGTGATACTCAGACTACTCAAAATGGCAAGTATTTACATTTTACAGCTTGGCAAGAGTTCAAAGGTTTTAATGTTCAAAAGTAGTCTAGAAGCAGTCATTATCTTTATAAAAACATGTATCACTATTCTTAGTGACTGTAAATAAAAGAATAAAATGAAAGGCTAATATTTTCATTTTGATCAATATTTACTTGAGAGGATTCCAGCTATGTACATAAAATGTTGTAGTCTGCATTGTTAGATAGACATCAGAGCACTGGGAGCTGCCCAAGTTCCTAGTTACAGTGTTTCTAAACCAAAGCACAGAGAAGGGAATTGTTTATTGTGTCACCAAAGTTCATAAATACCGTACTTTATATTAGAGTTTCACTTATAGCTAAACAGCCGTTGTCGGGTCAGAGCTTTAACTTCACTGACGACTGGGTATCTATTTGGAGAAATTACATATTGGTTTAAAGGTCTGCATCTGTTTGGGAGGGGAAACAGGATCCTACGTGACAGATACGTTTCATTAGAAAAGAAATCAAAATAGACAAAGGGTAGCTCAGTGTAGTATTCCAGGAAATCATATCTTCTTCCTGAGAACACTGGGGTAGTTAATGAAGCCACATTTAGGGGTGGGACATATACAAGATAAAATACATGGTTATTGGCTGGCAGTTTGTCATAGAGGTTTAAGGCCACAAACTACTAACATGTTTTACCTTGTAATCCTGGGTTTGATTAGCCACAGTTTCTGCTTGCAGACAGAGCAACTCTGATTAAGTCACTTACATAAGCAACTACTTGGTCAGTAGTGAAAAAAAATGTTCATCAGTTATACCTAGTTAACAGATGAGTAAAGAAGTAAGTAAATATAGTATATATGCTCAGCTAAGGCAAAAAATGGGGCATGTAGGTGAAGTAATAATGTGACATGTACCAGTGCTCACAAAATGTTATCTGAATTGGTGACACTCATGGGAGACTCTGATAACAGTAATAGAAGCATGACAAATAAAGAATCATGACATGGATGTAAGTATTCTTGGGTGTTGCAGTTTCAAAGAAGAAAAGATCGATATAATATAGGGCAGCATCACCATGCATATGTTAGATAAATGAACAAATGCTTGAGAACTTCAAGTGAATATGCACAAGAGGAGGCATTGTGATCACAGATCATTCTTTGAATGGTAGCTCAATCCACATGCAGTTTGTTTAAATAACCTCTATTTGTGGCTCAGAAAAAGGCAAGAAAATGACAATCTGCATTTTTATAATGGTAAAAAATAGTATTGTTAGTGGATAGCATTAGTGTTCCACATGTAAATTATGAGCTGGATAAGTATGGATCCAGTGTTGTCTATTTTTATCTGATTCAACCATGGGTTATCGGATCTGAGCAGATCTGACCTTGGCACTGACTCTGAAGTGTCTAGGTTCCAGGGCTCGAACTCCTCCCCTACCCATAATTCATACCTCAGATCTTGTTTCCTGCCTGATGTCTTTGGTCATCTCTAAGAGGGCTGTTCAGTACCAGTAACCTTTGTGCGATATTTATTATACTTGAATACTCCTCCATCTACAGACAGGTTTATCTCTCCAGTTTCTTAGAATTAAAGTTATTTTTTTTTTGATAGAATAGACAGTTAGGTTTGTTAGATTTTGATGTGATAGAATTGTTGTTAGTCTCTGTTTTTCACAGTACAGACTTTAGTATAGAGTTTTATAGGTATTAGTATAGTGTGTGTGTGCTGACAGCTAGAAGTTTAAAGAGTGTTCCAAATGTGAACATAACCCCCCCCCCCCCCCCCCCAGGCCCACATGCATTGTGTGTATTGTTTGGCTGTAGCCCATCCTGATACACAGTGTCAAGCATGTGCCTCCTTCTGTTCAAGGGCACTCCAGACTAGAAGGGAGAAGCTCATAGTCAAGGGCCTTCTTCCATCCACATACAGGGCCTGCAATTCCTAAAGCCTCTTCTTCTTTCATTACCTCTTCTCCAGCCAACAAGGCTAAGAGCTCTAAAGACAAGCAAAAAGAAAAAGAGAAAGAAAAACAGAAAGAAAAGATGAAAGAAAAGCATAAATTGGACCCAGAAAGGTCAAGGAAATGTGCCCTGGATCCGATGTTGCTGTCTGGGCCCAATATGAAAAATTATTGATAGTTGTAGCTGAGGTATTCAAAACCACATTCAGATGCTTCTTCTACTGTGTCATCCAGAAGCCTAACAGAACAAGATGATAAGGAAATTCCTTGGAATACAGTTCCAGTTTTGGGCTCTCTCGGTACCACCCCCTGGTTACATAAAAAGTTTCTGGCCAGCTATTCCTCGTCTTCCTTCTGCCATCCTGGTCCACCCTTCAGACATGGCTGTCTTTGCATCTGATCTAGCCCAGAGCATCTTTGCTGGAGTGGACAGTCTGAGTTGCTTAGACTGTGACAGCATCCCTTCTTCTTTCGACTCCAGTATGTTCAGGTATGGAAAAGACTTGGAGCTGAAGCTCCTGGGATGGTGTTTAAAGGGATGGGTCAACATTGAAGTTGTTGGAACCATGCCTTCCCACAGGGCCGTGGCACTTATGCTTGGCTGTGAGATCAGCTTCAGGGTTGAGACCTATTGGCTCTGAGGTGTCTGTCCTGTCTGAGGATAGGAGGAAGCAGGCAAGTACAATGGATGTCACCCTAAAGGCAGAGGCAGACTGCACACGCAGGGATTTCATGGTCCCTTTATTGAGAAGCCCTGTCAGTCCCCCTGAAGGAATGCCAGACTGCTGCACTCTGAAGGCAGTCAAGGGGCACTTATCTCTTCACCCATAAGCCTAGCAAAACATAACAACAGACTCTTGGTTGCTAAGCTTAATTTCCAGAGGCTGCTCAGTTCCCTTTTCCCTTTCACCAATAAAGAAGAAAGTTCACAATGTTTCAATAGGAGCTCACAGCAGAAGTTTTCAAGCTGCTAAGAAAGAGTTATCTAACAGATCCCAAAGACCAAGTAGAAGCCATAGTTTACTTGAGGCTCTTTTTATAGGTTCATAGGTTCATAGGTTCATACTAGGCTTTCTGCCCTAGGGCATTTATAAGCCTAGCCAGAGTGTGTGTGGCTTTCACCACCCCTTAGGATGAGAATACTATACCCATTAGTTTGCTGTGCCTCTGTCCAGCAGTGACACAGAGATGATTCCCGGGGTAAACCTACGATCTCCCATCCACTCGTCAAGATTTCTCTTGAACAGAGTCAGTGAGGGGCTCTGCCTCACATGGACTGGGATTCTGTTCCATAGTGTAGGGAGTCTCTGGGTGATGAATCTGTCCCTCCAGCATGTCCTATTTATATCCGTGTTGAGGTTTAAGTCTCTTGCTCTCGTGGCTCTGGTGGATTTGGATTTTTTGAGGTGGAGCATGTCCATTAATTCCGGGTTGGACATGGCCTTGTATGTCAGGCACAGATCACCTCTGAGCAGATGGTATGCGACTGAATAGAGCTGGAGTTTCTTCAGTCGGGCATCGTATGAACATATGTTTGAGCCCCTTTATCCTTTTGGTGAGGAACTTTTGGGGTCTTTCCAACTGCTGCAGATGTCGGGTAAGGTACATTCTGAATGGGGCGTTGTACTCAATCATTGGTCTGATAAGTGAAGAGTACAGGGGTACAATGACCTCTCCTGATCTGGATGTGAATCCCTTCATGATCAGGTGGGCAATGTAGAAGGTCTTCCTAACCACTTTGGCAATGTGAGTGTCAAAAGAGAGGTTACTGTCAACTTGGGTCCCCAGGTCCCTGACAACTTCTTCCGTGTTTAATGGATTACCACCTATGTGGTAATTAGGGGTTACCTTGTTTTTCCCAAAGGGTATGACTGTACATTTTTTGGCATTTAGCTTAAGGCCATGGCTCTGGCACCAGTTATCCATTTCTATGAGATCTCTCTGGAGGATGTCTGTGTCTGATGGAGTGTCAATTATAGTGCCCAGTTTGCAGTCATCTGCAAATTTTGTCAGCCACAATCCCCCTATGGTTGCCTGCACTTCAGAAAAATAAATGCCGAACAAGAGGGGGCCTAGGACTGAGCCCTGTGGGACACCGCTCGTTGACCGGCTTAGAGTCTGACATGGCACCAGCAACTCTAACCCTGTGTGTTCTGTCCTTGAGCTAGTTTGCAACCCATCTTGTGACATATGGGTTTACATCTAAGCTGGTGAGCTTTTCTATGATGCCCGAGTGGGGTATTGTGTCGAACGCTTTTGCTAGGTCAAGGTAGGCTGTGTGAACTGCCTTACCCTCATCTATGGCCTTAGTGACTGTTTCGAAAAAGTCGACCAAGTTCAAGAGGCAGGATCTGCCCTTGACAAAGCCAAATTGGGTAGGATCCAGTGTTTGTAGGTCCCCAATGTCTTTATTTATGAGTTCCATTATGATCCTCTCCATAGCTTTGCAGACAAGGCTCGTCAAGCTTATGGGGTGGTAATTTCCAGGGTCCGTAGAAGCACCGCCTTTGTGGAATGGGAACACAGTTGCCGTACGCCATTCTTTGGGTACGTATCCTGTAGTAAGGCTAAGATTAAACAGCAGCCTTATGTGTGGGTTTAGTTCCTCATTGAGTTCGTGTAGCACACAGCCGGGGACACCGTCCGGTTCCATTGATGCTGTGTTTTTTGCTTTAGAGAGAGCAGCTCTCACCTGGGCATCTGAGATGTTTGGGAGGCTAGACTCTGGTGGGATAGATATTTCTCCTTTTGGGGGGGGGAGGGGAGAAGTTTGCACTGAACCTGTCTGCCAGTATGTTGGCAATGTCTGTGGGTTCAGTGATTTTTGTATCATTTTGGACTAATTCTGAGCATATCTGGGAGTTTCCACCCAGGTTTCTAACATAGCTAAAGAAGGCCTTATGATTGTCTTTTGTGTCATTAGCGATTTTTCTCTCAAAGTTGGCCTTGGATGATTTTATGAGTGATCGTAGTTTTTTGCTAGTATTGATCAGAGATGCCTTCCCTTTTAGGGA
>NC_056751.1:344120647-344145647 GCF_019279795.1 Protopterus annectens | reverse complement strand
TGTAGGTTCAGTTCATGCACCAGATGTCTGATCCATTTTCTGATGCTGACACTGAAGTGCAGGAAGGGGGTTTCTTGCTGAACTGTTTAAGTTCTATTTCTCAGATGAGATGTTAAATGGAGATCCCATCCACCTGAGCTGGTAGTAGCACAGGTAGATGTAAAAGATGCTGTGATAGTTATCAAAAGGAATTGAGATATTTCTCATGTGTCTTGGCCCAAGTTCCCCAACTCAGTATGAATGCCACCTGACTAATCTAGTCAACAAAAAAAAAAGCTCTAACTGATAACATCCTAAGTTTGGATTAGCTTTTCTGAAACCTTTTACTGCATCTCTATTGTGATACCTTTGGTGTAGATGTTAAGTATGGCTTTAATTCTATATGGCTTTGACCAATCTCATATTGGTAGAGAAATACATATGTCATTTGACTGGTTTGACTTCGGTGGCATCAGTGATAACCAGGGAACTGAACATTTAACTTTTCCTTTTACATACATTTTCTCTTTTACTACTTTTCTTAAAGTGCTGCTGTATTTCATTTTATATTACTTTATTAACTGGTCTCAATTTTATGCAAATAGTTAATTGTATTTGTTTTGACTTTGACAGTATAGGTGCTACCCAAGTAGTTATTCTTGTATTTATTTACTGGAAACTGGTATGCTGTTTTAAAATTTAGTCTGCAGTGCACATTTCTACTGTTATTAGGAAATTATTACTTTTTCATACAGTATATAGGATCATTTTATATGTCATTTAGCTGGCATCCAGATAATAAGCAGGAGTAGTAATGCTTTCTTGGCAATACTTCATATAGATCAGGATACATCCAGAAAAGATTGCACCCTTATTTTAGATGTGCTTGAACACATTAGTTATTCATTCATTTTTTTATGTGTTTTGTTTTTCTTCAGCTATAAATCAACTGTTTTATATAAACCAGACTTCTCCCTTCTTGGATGAACATAGGTTGCACAGGTTACTGGGGTTCACTACTTTGCAATGGATAATTGATGGCTCTTGTACCTTTTAATTTTTCTCTGTGATGATTTTTAGAAAACAAACATATGTTACATCTGTATTGGGTAGGCTGATGTATATGTAGGTTTCTCCCTATTGCTGTCTGCATAGCTGTGTGACAGCAGCACCAAATATCTGATAATTGGAAGAAGTTCATACTAGAAACTATTCCAAAGACCATTTCTTGCTGTCCGGTAGGAATTCTGTTACCTGTGGACCTGTAATGCAGATACCATGCAGACAACTGCAGTGGAAATGCATGGGACAGGAGTAGGATTTTCAACTCAGACTTATCTAAGCTATTCATATGTCAAAACTGAGAGGCAGGTAATGTTTCCATAGACTGCAGCATTTTGAAAGACATAGTTATTTTTTCAGATGTCTACAGCTTTTTGTTTCCTTATTTGGATGGAAGATGCCACAAGACTGCAGTGCATTGAGAAACTGGCTGTGCCTAGTTTTGCTGTCCAGACAGTTTATTTACTAAAAATAGCTGACAGCTGGCTAAATGCTTGTACCTGTCTATCAATAAAAAAGATATGCTGTAATTGACAAAGACATGCATTTAATTCTGAAGGTGTTATCTACCTTTGAATAAAAATAATCCAACAAATGTTTTGGTGAGAAAATGCAGTTGTCCTGTCCCCCCTTTAAATAACCACACCTCATACATAAAGACATTTGACGACCTTTGTTAAACGTATTATACAATGAACTATATACACATAAAACCAACATTAATTATCTTCCTCAGCAACGATGATCTCCGGGCAGCGTCACCACTCACCCTGGACGAACTTTACCTCAGGGCAGCGTGCCTACTCACCCTGATACCTCCCCCACTGGGGCAGCATACCTACTCACCCACATAAAGAGGCAGCATACCTGCTCACCTCACCACCATACCAAACCATTAACCAATAACCACCTTCTGTAGAGGGGGATCAGAAGAGGACAATCCTGTCACTCTTCTCCACCTCAAATTGCCCACATCTTCCATCCATATACCAAAGAGGAGGGTGGGAGGGCCACCAACTCACGCCAAATGTGCCTACTTCCTTTAATCCCTAACACTTAATACTGTCAGAAGTCCCACCTACTCCTACCTCACTTCCTTTTACATCTCCCTCTCTCCTTAACCCTTTCACCACCACAAACCCACTATCCTATCCAACTACAATCCTTCCCTTACTTTCTACCTCTATACCCTCCCCACACCCCTTTTACCCCCTTACTCGAGGGACCGGGACAACTTAGTTTGTCCCAAACTACATTTATTGCATCAAGATGGGAAGCTTAACTGAACATCTAAATTGCAAGAAGTGTTTATTAGTATGGAAAGCAGAATTCAGTTCACAGTAGTACAGAACTTAGAATGCCATGTTCAAGAAGTTGAGGAGTAAAGCACAAGAATAAGTTTGATTTAAAAAGACACAAGTAGTCAGTCATGGAATTGGGAGCACAAATGAAATATAAACTACTTCCATTCCCTAGATGACCTCATTAGGACTGCATGGAAGCCATAGAAGAACACAAGTATGAAATGTCAGTTCAAATTTTTAAATTCTATGACTTAGGAGACAGTGGGAGTTATTAAACAGAAAAAATGTTCTTGGTTCTTGCTTCCTTAATCAAAGAAGTTCAGTAGCAAAGGCATATGCATAATAATGGCTGTTTAAATGGTAAGAAATTCTGTATTGTTGCACCAAATTTGTCATGTTTTGATCAGTGCAAATATTTATTTGACAATCTTTTTTAAAACAAGAAACATCTTTATTAAATTATCATGTATGACATAGACAATCTTACATTTATGTAAATGAAAATAAACCATACCGACAGAATCTCAGTTGAAAACATTATACATTACAAACCATGCCGACACAACTATCGCTGCAAATGTTATACATCATTTATGCAGTATCCAGTCATTGTCAATCAGCCATTGCATAGCTCATTCAGTTCCTGTCTTCTTTTAAACCTCGTTCCTCCCATTTTTTCCTATGTAATTTGCTCATACCCTTTTCTAAACATCCCAGTTCCAGTTGTTTTATTTCTGTTACTATTTTAGCTACTTCTAGTAAAGTCCATTTAGAGTATGATTTCCATGACTCAGCAAGGCTTTACTATGTCTAGGCAATTCAGATTCTGTATCACCACTCAAAAAAAATATTTCCTTAGTTACAACAATTTGCCCACCCATCATCTCTGGCAGAACTGTCTGCAGGGAATCTTTAAAGTCTGACAACTCATTACACTTTCTAGTTACCTCTTTTTTCCCCATCACACCTCCAACATTTGCTGTCTACCTGAGGAAAAATTCTTTGGAGTCTACTTGTGGTATAAAAATACCTAAGTAATTACTTCCAAGCAAATATCCTAAATCTTCTAGACTTTGTTGCATATTTGGGAGATGTACATATATCCCACCATTGTTTCTTTGTGAATTGCCAATCCACTCTGTCCTATTGGAAGCATAAGCTTATCCCATTTGACACATGCCATTTTTGCCTCCCAGATAAAATCCTTCAGCTCTTTATTAACTACTATCCAGAACTTCTTCTCTGGTTGATAAAAATATGCCTGGCCTGTGTATAAGACTAAAGGGACTAAAAACATTTTAACTGCTTGTATCATACTATCAATATAAATGATTACTTGAAAATCTTGAGCTTACTTATACCTTTACATAGTTATTGCATTCTTCCTGTATGTTGTGTGTTCATGTATTGACTGTTTCTCATTTGAGTAATGTTTTTATAAATTTATTTTCCTTTACTTTCAGATTACTTAGTAGCAATGCCCCTTTATCTTCTAAGGTATAGACTTTTGCTGTGTAGTTTTGCTATATGTGCACACATCAGCTTCAAAATAACTTGTTTGAATGATATGGAAACACTTTTGTATCTTGTTTTAAAACACAGATATTTCAGACTCTGTAAACCATTTTTTTCTTGTAATAATGTTGTACTCATCACTGTCAAGAGTAATCTCTGTTTAATGGCAATATCTCTCTTAAACAAAATGTATACACTTGTATAATCTTAGTTTTTTATTTTTATGATTGATCTTCTATCAACCAGAGTATACTCATTTTTCTGTAAACTTTCTTTTGTTCATCGTGACATATTTTTTCTTCACACTTTTGATTTTCTGTATTCTCTGCAGTTTTGCACATCTTTGCAGAATGTTTCATAGTCTTACATATCTTGCATATTTTGAGTCTTGCTGGACACATTTTAGTGTGTGGATGATTTACCCCACCTTATGTATATATACATTGTCTCACTTACATGGCTCATACTTTTTTTCTTTATTTTGATACAATGTATTCCAGTGCAATGTAGAGGTTGTTTTTCTAGATGATTGTCACTATTTAATTGACACCCCAACCTCATGTGCACAAATGGGGGGAAAAGGGGATGTGGTGGAAGGATGGATGGGTTTATATTTTTATGCTTGCTTCTATCACACAGAGGAATGACTATGACCCATCTTGGGCACTGAAGGAGGTAGGCATGGAGAATGGGAGTGAGTGACCAACTACAGTTCACCATCATGGTAGGAGGATAGCAGTCTGACTCACTGCATTGTGGATACTTGTTGAAGGAAAGCTGTCTTGCAGGCAGCAGTAGTTGGGATGTACTGTTGTTTCCTGCCAAGTCATGTATGTAATAACATTCATGGGGTATGCTTGAGAATGTGCACACCCTCTAGGGGGAAAGCACTGCATATCCTTATATCTGTGAGCATGTAAAAAAGGAAGGTGTTAAGAATACATAATAATAGGTTCATAGGTTCATAGATTAGTACTAGGCTAAGTGCCCTTTGGGCCATTTTAAGCCTAGCCAGTTATCCCATGTGAGAATCAGACACTGCACCTTGTGTCTGTAAGGTAAACACCTTAACCATTATGCCAGCCTCTCACCCTTAGTGCTAATAATTACTGTAACAATATGATGGTTGTCTAAGTGATGGCATTTTGCAGTCAGAAATGCCCCACTATGGAAATATGGGTATGTTTTATTGTGGGAGAGCTGTTGGTGAGGTGGCAGGAGGGGTTAAGAAAAAGATATTTATATGTTTACACTATATCTAGTTTTATTGATGTCATTTTCTATACCTTTAGTCATATTTTTGGTAATTTTAAATGGTCTAGCATAGTCCAGCCAACCAGTAAGAGTCGTGTCATGATCAAGGCAATGCTATTCTGCATTGTGTTTCTGATATGCACTTTTCATATGACTTGCACTTTGTAGTATTGATTTATATATGCAGAATTACATTTTGTAAGGTTGTTTAATTTTATGTAAAGTGTTTCAACAGTCTCGCATTGATGGTGCCTTTCTGAATTCATAACATTCTAACTGTGCAGTTCTTTTGGGTTCAGAATATTTCTTAATTTCTCCTGCCCATCTATATATGTCTGTACTGGTTGGTAATGTATTGCATATTTTGTAAACTTTTGTCTCGTCACATGCAGTGTAGTCTTATATGTTCTGTTATATTTAGGGCAGTAACATAATTGTGATAGTATGACTTCCATTTTGGCTATAATGTACTTTGACAGTGACTATTCAAAGCAGTACCAAAATAAGACAAGTTTATCTGTACAGTCATTTAATAATGATTTTCTAACTGTACTCTTTCTTTGCTTAGTATTTTCATTTTTTTATGAGTGTTTTATTTATGCCGACTATCTTTCTACTTGTTGAAAGTGCATTTTGTGGCACCTTTTATAATTGCAGTTTATATACTTACAGTCATAACTCAACATGCAGACAGTGAAAATGTGTACAAAGGCTCTTGAAAGTAGGTACATCCAGGCAAAAATCTGGGCATCTGATTAGCATAAAATTTGAATATCAAATAGCAAATAATTCTTCCAGGTTTCAGTAGGAGTTTGGGATACTCCTCAAGAATGCATGTTTAAAAACAGTATGACAACAGTGATGGAAAAATACAAGCACATTATCAAAGAGACAGTGTAAAATCCGTAGATGTTAATGAACTACATTGCAAAGTTCTATCACACAAGGTCATTTATTTTGCTTCTGAAAAAGGGAGATGTAAGATATGTCAGCTGTCTTTAAATTATTGGTGCCACTAGTATGTTATTCATACTGTTTGGTTCTCTGTGAACTGGACAGCTTCAGAAATCACATGTGATATGAGGGAAGTCAGAAAATTTGAGGAGGAGTAAATCAAGCCTGAAAGAGACATAGTTCCAAGAAAAGGGACATCATGCCACAGGTAAATCAAGGCCTGAAAATAAGAATGTAACCGCAAACTAAGAAAGTTTCAAACAAATGAAAAAAAATAAAGTGTAAGATACCCAATTGTTAGACTAATATGCATGTTTATTTTGTTGTACTTTACACCAGTTATTGCTCTTGTGGGTGCTTGCTTTGTTTACTTGCTTCTATGACAAATATATGTGCTAGGTGCACACAGTAAGGATAAAGAAAGAAGATGCAATAGTTCCAAGATGACAAAATTACTTTGCGTGACAGCTATATTGAAGATATATATATCAGTGATGTTTAAAGCCTTCTGCTTTTCATATGTACATTACATTGTTATTTTAACTGTTATATGACTTGTATGTAGTGTAATAACTGTGTTTGTAGCCATTATTTCATCACTACAGTTTTATATCTTTTGTTATTTCTTTTCACTGGAACTTTTCTCCCTGGGTTCCCATCAAAAATAAGCCACAACCTAGGGAACTACCTCATTAATAAAATTAAACATGTACACATAAATAAATAAAAAATGATCACTTAACCAACCACTGTGTTTTAATATTCTCAAACTCCAACTGGACACATATATTATTTTTACAGACTGTTGTAGCTATAATATCTGCCAGTGGTGAAAATTATACTGAGATTGTCATGTAAATGAACAGGTATAATTCTGAAGTAAAAACCAAGGGATCAAGTGCATAGACCTAGAAGAAATAGATATGTTCAACAAATATACTGCCTTAACTTGGCGTATGGGTAGTGCTCTGCTATCCTTCCTCTGGCACTCTATCAATGCGCAGAGCCTTTCCAACTGCCTGTCTGTGGCTATAGTGGGCCAATCACCTGACAGTACAAGACTACCTTTCAGACCCACAGACAGGACCATTTCAGATTTCTAGTACCATAGCTAGAGAAGGATCTCTTGGAAGACTGCTTCTTACTGTGGATCTCTTCAGCTGCTGAGTTCAGATAAGAAACCCTTTTGGGTTTTACTTTATCCCCCTGCCTTATTCTATCAGTGCTTGAATAATGTGTTCTGCTGATTTTCTTGATCTGATGTTGTCATTTTCATTCATTCTTCAACAAATGGGTTTGGATCTGACTTCGCTGTTTCTACACCTTGTGGAATACTGAAACTATCAACCTCCCCCCTTACCTATAATGCACTAGTCCCTTACCATACCTCAGATCTCGTTTGCTGCCTTTGAGTTCAGATGTGGTCACTGTCAGCTCTCGAGCAGTAGTAGTTTTTTGTGAGTAAAAATAGAATTGTCTTTGTTTATCTGTTTATCTCTTTCTTAGTAAAATTCTCTATGTATCCTCCCTTGGTCTTTCTACAGTTTTTAAATGTTATTCTACAGTACCATGTTTGGCAATTTCCCTGCCTTTTTTCTCTTATGCCATTTAGGTATATTCTTGTACCACCTTTGTCACACAGATGGCGCTGTGGTGCAGCGATTAATGTCGCGTCACAGCAAGAGGTTCTCCGGATTGATTCTTGGCTGGGGTGCCTTTTGTGCAGAGACTGCCTGTCTTCCCTGCATTCATGTGGGTTTCCTCCCACGGTACAAAGGCATGCATCTGGAGTGTTGCTCCCCAGGCCTTTGCTGAAAATTTGCTCATTCCAAATCGGACTTTCCCAGTAAACAAATGTTCAATAAATAAATAAAATAATACTTTATCTTTATCTGTTTTGTATAAAAAAATCTTTTTTCTTCACTCTAGTAGAAAAAAATATGTCCGAAGAAGCCCTGTTTTAAAAATTGTACAGCCTGTGGCCATAAAATTCCTCTATCTGATGCACATACTGTGCGGTTTATTGTTTAGGCCTGGCCCACTTGGATTCTGCCTGTGACATTTGCAAGGCCTTCATCCATAGGGCACTTATTGATAGAAGAAATACGTTAATTTTGAGAGGGTTACTCCCAACAAAATCTTCTGATACATCATCTGGGGCTCAAACCCCTAAAAAACTTAACAAAAAAGAGGCTAAAATGCATTCCCTGGACCCTACAAGTTCTTCGACTCTGGGTTCGTGCCTGCCTGTTAAGATTTCAAAACCTTTGGGTCCAACCTTTTTGGATCCAAAGACAAAGTCTTCCGGTTTGACTACTTTGGATCCAAAAAGAAAAACTTAAGATCCAACCCCTTCAGATGTGAAGAAACATACTGATAGGTCACCATGGATCAGATCTCCTTCATACCTGGATCTGGTCCTCTCATCTCCAGTCTCCCTTTCTGGAAAATTCACCCAAGCATCATCATTCTAGGGCTTCATCAATAGCATCCTCTTCTTGTTCCTCCAGCAATCTGACTGAAGCAGGTGTGGACAGGATGATGAGGAGATTTCTGTCAATGCAAATTCAAATAGGAGTTCTTTTGGCTTATATCCCATCGGGTCCAGAGACCTTTGTGAGTACTACCCACCCTTTTTGTCTCCTTGTCTGATCTGACCGTTGGTTTCAGAGCAGTTGGATCTGAGTATCCCAGATTCTTCTGCATCAGATCTGAAGACCATTGTGTCTTCTATGCTGGTACCATTTATGAGTGAAAAAGCTCTGAACATGTTGGAGCCAGATGATTCTCAAAGCTGTAGCATTGGTACTGGACTTGGGGTGTTGTAGTCTACCCCAAGGTTGTCGGAGCCATCACTGCCCATTGGAATTTTGGTGCTGGACAGCTCAGCTCCAACCCTGACTTGAGTGGTTTGTCTTCAGGCTGGACAGAGTTGATGGTCCAGAAGCATGTCTTCTTGGAGCCATCAGTCTCTTTTTCTCAGAGGCATTCTGGTTTCAAGGTAGTGGAGAGAGTTTCTCTGCTCTAAGAGAAAGGACATAGCCACCCTCCTTGGCTCCTACTTCCCAGGCCCACTTGTCTTTGCATCTTGAGCCTCAACTTCCTGCTCCACAGGGCCAGCCAGCCCAAAGTTTCTAGGATATCCTGCAGAGTATATTGATATCTTCCCATACTTCTCTGTAACATCCTGCTGTAGAAGTCCCTAGGAAGAGAAAGTGTAAAAGGAGGCATGTAGACTCTGCCCAGGAGTCTGTCACAGAGGATACTATTTTTGATGAGGGGGAAGGGTCTCCAAGATCATTACCTGATGATGTCTTCTTTGGAGACATACTAGAGATCTTCAAGCAAAGAGGCGGCTGGTCTACTGACTACCCTTCCCAAGAGGAACCAGTATTCCTGGAAGCCCTTGGAGCTCACCCATCTACCTCCTACGTGACCGCACTTGCTGATGAGCTCATTGATTTGATCTGTTGACAGGAGTGGAAGAAACCCTATTCCATTGAGCCAATCAACAAGAGACCAGACAGGATCCTGGCACCAGCCAAGGACAGGGAATTTTGGAGCAAGGGAGTACCAGTTGATGCCATAGTTGTAGTGGTGGCCACAAAAAAGGAATTTGCAGAACGAAGTTCCTCTGTTCATCCCCCTAACAGGAAGTCTAGGGCACTGGACAGATTCAGGAAGCATGTATATGCTTCAGTGACTTTTGCACTTTTCTCGCTGAATTATTTGGCACTTTTCAGTAGACTCCAGAGAGATTTGATTTAAGAACTTAGCAAATCCCTCTCTGGGAACATTACATTTGAGGCAGAGAGCTTGATTGCCTCACTGTTGGTTACGCTACAATGTATTTCAAATCTGTCCATGAGGCTCATCTCTCATGCAGCTGAAAGTATCTTAAGGGTGGCAGGTTCAGGCATTTCCATTAGGAGGCATACCTGTATGTGCCTGTGTGATTTCACTGAGCCCTGCAAGTCTTCGTCAATGCTCCCTTTGAATGAAGTTCTTTAATTGGGCCCAAGGTTTAACAAGGACACATTATCCAGGTGTGAGCAGGAAGGTAAAATCCTGTCTGCTGTGGGTGTATGTTTTACGACCCCTCAAATGACCTTTTCTAGGACTCAACGAGGTGGTCAAAACATGTGGTTCAGAATGTCTCAGGGTCCCTTCCAATATCCATGTGGAAATAGTTCCTCCAGGAGCAGAGGGGAAACTCTAATGAAATAAGCCACCCACACAGTAGAGGAGGTCCGCAAAACCAAGGATCTAGAAGATACCTTCTCTGATGGATCATACCAATGCTCCTGAAAGGAGGCCTAATTGTCCACCTCTGGAGGAAGTTGGGGATCGTGTATCCCTGCACCAGAGAGCCTGGCTAGAAATGATAAAAGATTCATGCATGCAGAGGATTATTTCCTGAGGTAATGTAATACCCTTTTCCCTACCCCCCTTATCAACAAACAAAATTCCCAATGGTCCACCCAGTCAGAGGAAAGCAGCAGCACTAGAAATAAAAAAGCCGCTACAAAAAAGAGTCATGCAAGAGGTCTCCTAGACTAGAAAGAGTCCTGAACTTACTCGAGATTCTTTTTAGTGTTAAAGAAAACGGGACTGGAGACCAGTTTTAAATCTCAGTATTCTGGACAAGTCAGTTCAGTACACAAAGTTCTGGATGGTCATGGTTCAGTCCATTCTTCCTTTTCTACACAAGTATGACTGGATATGCTCAGTAGATCTTCAGGATGGTGTACTGTCATATAAAAATGAACAGGCAATCCAGAAGGTACCTATGCTTCCGACTGAGAGCCAGTCATTACCAATTCAGAACTCTGCCCTTTGGTCTCACCACAGCCACCAGGGAGTTCAACCAATGCATGAGTGTTGTGGCAGCTCACTTTAGACTGCAGGGATTCTGGGTGTTTTTACTTGGACAACTGGCTCATAACCTCTCCGACCAGGCATAATGTGATCAAAGCATGAGATTATGTACACCAGTTATGCTCTCACCTGTGGATTACTATCAGTCGCAACAAATCTCAATTAAAACCAACTCAGATATTGCAGTTCATTGGAGCCTTGTTCAGCACTGTATCATTGACAAGCCTCCCTTTCTTTACCAAGGGTACAAACCATAGGATTTCAGGTAAAAAAGATCATTCAGAATTCTTCTCAATCAGCTCGATTGTTCCTTCAAGCATTGGGGTCAATATTTGCTGAGATAGTTTTGGTTCTCTTAGCAAGATATCATATGAGAATTCTTCACTGAACCCTAGTGACTCAGTGGTGTATTTTTCACCAACCTTTATCCACCCAAATCAAGATAGCTCAGGCATGCAAAAATTACATCCTTTGGTGGATTTACTCTGATCAGATAATGCAAGGTCATCCTTTCATTCTCTCTCAGCCCAAGGCCATAGTTACCACAGACACTTCCCAAATCAGTTGGGGGGGGGTATTTCTTGGGAAAGACAGTCCAAGACACATGGTCCCACAAAGAGGCCAATATGCATATCAGTGTCTTAGAAATGGGACCTGTCTTCCTAGCATTGCAGGCCTTCCAAGGCACTCTCACCTCCTGGACCTTTGCAATTCAGACAGACAATATGTCAGTGGTCTGGTACATCAACAAACAAGGAGAAACCAGATCTTAATCCTCATTGCTTCTTATTGGCCTTGTCGGATTTGGTTGCTGTTTCTTTGGCCTCATCTGCTTCTCCACCCATGGATTCTGGATCCAGTTCTAGACCTCCTTTCTCACTCAACAGATATGATACACCCGGACATTTTGGGCTTAGAGTTGACCGCATGGTTTCTCCACTTCCATTGATAGCTAGACAGCCCAGGCTCTCCTCCCTCCATCCTTCACATTATTTTATCTTCCCACAAAGCTTCCACTAGAAAAAAAAAAAAAAGTAAATGGAAAAGTTTTGTTGTGTGGGCACAGCAAAATTACAGTGATCCTTTTTCAGTGCCAATACCTAACATTCTTGAGTTTTAGCTATAATTTTTAGTGAAGGTGCTAGTTCTTCAACTGTTAAAGTACAGGCATGTGCCATTTCTAATTTTCACATTGGAGTAAATAATTCTTCCAAACTTTGTAAGGCCTTTATAAGTGGAACCTTTCTTCTTAGACGCCCTTTTAAAGATCCTCCTCCCCAGTGGGATTTGAATTTGTTTTGATAGTCTTTGATCCAATCTCCACTTGAACCATCAGCCAAATGTAAACTGAAAATTTTAACCTGGAAAACTGTCTTTTTAATGGCCGTTACCTCTACTAGAACAAGCTCAGAACTTCAAGTCCGGTTTTCTAAGCCTCCTTATTTGTTTATTTATAAGGATAGGGTATCCTTACTAACCAACCCATCCTTCCTCCCTAAGGTGATGTCATAATCCAATGTCAAACAAAATATAAATCTTCTAGTTTTCTTTCCAAATTTCACAAACAAAGGGGGGTATATGTTGCACCTGTTAGATGTGCACAGACCGTTATGTTTTTATCTACATAGAACACAAATTTTCAGGAAATCAGAACAATTATTTGTCTGCTTTTCATATTCAAAATTGGGCAAACTAGTTACTAAAGTGACCTTGGACAAATGGTTAATGTATTGTATTACCTTTGTTTATAATAAATTGGGCTTGTCTTTGCCAAAACCACCAAAAGCTCATTACACCACAACTATGGCAACTTCTATGTTTTAATCCAGATCTTCAATGGATGTTGGATGACATTTGTGCAGCTGTAACTTGGGCTAATCCTCATACCTTTATTGATCATTACAAATTGGATCTGGTCTGTAGGGGAAGAGCAGCCTTTGGCTCAACAGTGCTCAGTAATATCCTTCCTTAGAGTCCTCCCAGGATTTAGGTAGCTGGGGACTGCCCCATTTGTTGAGGAATGAATGAAAATGACAACATCAGATAAAAAAGTTATGTACTCACCATAACATTCCATCTGTGTTGTCCATTTTCATTCTTCCTTAACTCCCTGTACTCAAACCTCCTACCAGTTTAAGTTCTGGAAGGATTACAAGATGCTAAAGGAACCAGTGTTCCTTCAGTTGAGCTCCAAATACTGTTATCTCATAACCTTATCTGTTATTTACTGTACAGTCTTAAAGGTCAGCAAACAAGATCTGAAGTATAGTAGGGGACTAGTGCATTATGGGTAAGGGAGGCACTTGAGAGCTTTCAGTGTTTCACAGGCTGGAAAAAAATGGCCGAGTCAGATCCAAGGGTCAGATCCAAATGAAGTAGATAGTCAGCTTTCCTTTGATAACCATGCTGCCAAAGTGGTTAGAAAATCCTTCTATGTGACCCATCTGATCACAAAAGGGTTTGCATCAAGATCTAAGGATGTAATGGTGCCCCTCTACTCTTCCCTCATCAGACCCATTATTGAGTACAATGCACCGATTGGAATGTACCTGGCTAGACATCTCCAGCAGCTGAAGAGACCACATAGGTACCTAACCAAGAGGATTACTGGCCTCAAACAGTTGCCCTATGCAGCACGATTGAAAAAGCAAAGACTGTTCTCTGTTGCATACTGCTTTCTCAGAGGCGATCTCTGTCTAACATACAGAGCCATGTCCAACCCAGAATTGTTGAACATGCGCCATCTTAGTAAAACCAAATCTACTCGAGCTACACGCTCTAGGGATATAAACCTCAACACAACAATGAATAGAACATGCTGGAGGGATAGATTCCCTTCGCAGAGACTTCCCTTACTATGGAACAGGGTCCCGATCTACATAAGACAGAGCCCCTCACTATCACTCTTCAAGAGGAACCTTGATGAGTGGATGGGTAACAGAAAGTTCACACCGGGGATCACACCAACAGCACTACTAGATAGGGGCCAAGGGTACTAGCTGCTAGTACAAGGGTCTAGGGAACTACTAAAGGGGCGGTGAATACCGCACAACGTGGCTGGGCTAATATATGCCTTTGGGCAGATAGCACAGTACCAACCTATAAACCTATTTGTTGAAGCATGAAAATGGACAACACAGATAGAATGTTATGGTGAGTGCTTAACTTTTTTTCTCCCTCCTCTTGTCCCTCAGCAAGGCGAGATTTCACACTTTCCCATAGGAGATGGACCTCCCCAGCCAAACCAGGAGATCAGTATTCCATCCACACCTGGCCATGCTCAAACTAACAGCCTGAAGGAGTGTTTTTTGACACCAAAAAATGTCAGTTATGCCAATGAAGTGTTATCCATTCTAAAGGAGGCAAGGAAACTCACCAACAGAAAGTCATACCTAGCAAAATGGAAGAGGGTTTCTATCTGGTGTCACAGCAAATGCATCAGCCCTGCTCAGGCAGATATTAACTCAGTCCTGGAATACCCTTCAGGCCTTTTTAACAATGGCATTTTCCTACTCCAGTATTAAGGTACATGCCTCTGCCATCTTAGCCTGCTTGCACGATTCTACTCCTATGTACTTGCACCTCAACACGAAACTTTCCCTAAAAGGGGTCATTCTCTTAAAACCACCCAGAGGGAACCCATCTCCTACCTGGGATCTAAGTAATGTGCTAGAAAAACTCACCTTGCCTCCCTTTGAACCAACAGTTTCTGCTCTTCTAAAGGTGCCCACTTGGAAGTCCACCTTACTTATAGCTATCACCTCAGCAAGAGTGTCAGAGTTTCAAGCCCTCACGCTTAAAAAAAAACTTTCACTGTCTTTCACAGAGGTAACCCTTAGGACTATTACATCCTTCATGCCTAAGGTGGTATCAGAATTTTCTCTAAACCTGGTCATCCACCTGACAGTTTTCTTTTCAAATCCATAGAACAAGGAGGAACAAATCCTTCATTCTGGATTTCACAGGCAAGTCAGGTAGTACCTAGACAGGACAAAAACCCCATATAGAGAAGCACAATTGCTGGTGGCTTTCATAGAAGGGAAAAGACCTGTTTCCAAACAAACCATATCCCAATGGATAGCCAGTTGCATTAGGTTCTGTAACACTCATCATGGAAAAACTGTACCTGGTCATATTAAAGCCCATTCTGTTGCACACTAGTCCACTTCTATGGCTTTCCTCAAAGGAGTTCATATCCAAACTATCCTAGAAGCTGTCACTTGGAAATCTGTGCAGAGTTTTGCAAAACATTACCATGTAGGCATTACCTCCAGGAGCAGAGCAGGGTTTGCAACTGCCATCCTGCAAAACCATATTTCTTAGGGACCAACAGATTGCCTGCCACCCAATAAGTAGCTTTGAGAGTCTTCCCAAGAATCAGTACTGCAACATTTACTTTGAAGAACATAGTGCAGTCATGTCACACTTAACATAATTGTAGATGTTCAAGTAGATCATTGTGGCAGTCCAAATATCCACTGTCTAACCCCTCTATCTGCTGACCCTTCTCTTCCCCTTTCTGGGTGCAAGGAGGAGTGGAGTTTCCTGCAGATATTTATATTATCACTGTCATCCCTCCTCTCTGCTTCCTGTTGTCTTCCTCTTACATGTTCATATTCAGACAGCTGGGGATGTTGTACTGTCCTCAGGCATAAGACTGCTTGTTCTCTGCCTAGTAGGACCTGTAGATGGTGCTGGTGGATTCCCTTCTTGCACCCCTATGTCCAGGCATCAGTTCCCGTATGTTCAGTGGCTAGGGAGGCTGCAACAACACTGAAAAATCAGGTTGGTTGCAGGCTTTTGCATGACAGGAAGACCTAAGAATTAATACTGCAGCATTGAACTACTTGAAAATTTACAATTATAGGAAGTGGAACATGACTGTACTTTTCCCTCTAATAAGCAATATAATTTAAGCGTGGCCCAGCAAACAGAAGTGCCAATAAAACAGAAACCAAGACATCAAAAGGAATGGTAGGATGAGAACTCTGCCAAATTGTAGAAGAGGGGTTCCTTTCCTTAATAGGTTAACCCCCCTCCCCTTTTAAACTGAGTGCACCAAGGCATGGCACCTGTGTTTCTCAAGTTCCCTTTTGGGCGTCTCATCTCAAAAGTTAGCTCTCAACATGGCAGGCTGGCCGTCAGTGGTTTCTGACATTTGGGTGATCAGCATCTTTGACAGAGTTTACAGGTGGCAGTGGACGGTACATCTGCCTTCGTTCAAGGGTGTTACCCCCCTCATGCTGGACCAGACTTCTTTATTCCCTTCTATACTCCTGCAAATGCCAAATTCAGGGGCGATAGAGCTGGTCTCTCTTTTAGAAGGAATGAAAGATTCTACTCCAGAAATTTCTCTGGTTCCCAAAAACAAAGAGCTGTCATGAAAACCTGTGTTGAACCTGTCCTTTCTGAATACTTTGTCAAGGTTCCCAAGTAGAAGATGCTCACCCTGCAGACAGTGTTTCCTCTTTTGCCTGACCACTGCTTCATGGTAACCCTGGACTCGAAGGATGTGTTACCATCATATCCCCATTACTTCAGGAGACTTCAGAGATTTATTGTGTCTGGTTCGCATTATTGGTATTTTGCATTGCCATTTGGCTATTCACAGCTCCTGAAGTGTTTACCAAATGCCTTGCCACAGTAGTGGCCCACTGTCAGACTCTTGGCATTCACACCTTTCCTTACTTGGGCAACTTGCTGATGTGTTCAAAGTCTTTATCCATGTGATTGGAATAGCTGGAGAAGGTCTCACTGAGATAGGGTTCAAGCTGAACCTTCGGAAGTCCTGCCTGACACCCTCACAAAAACTGCTCTTCCTGGGGTGCTTAATTAACATCAACCAAAGAATGGCATTTCTTTCCAAAGATGAGATCCTGTGTTACCAGTCAGTGCTTCAGGAATTCTCTAGGATGAATGTTGTCTCGGTAAGAAAATTCCAAAAAATTATAGGACTAATGGCATCCATGATTCTAATGATAATACTGGCTTGTCTCCACATTTGGAAAATTCAGGGGTATGTCTGAAATTGTTGGAACTTGACACCTATATTCCCCAGAATTCCAGTTACTAGTGCTGCTCTTCATCAGACGATAGTTACAGTGATGGGGAGGGCAGAGTTGGGTTTCAATCCTGGACATCGCTTCTTCCCACCTCTTATAGGACAATCTGTGTAGACTGATTTGTCTGACTTCACTTAGGAGCAGTGTCAATGGGAGTGGAAGTACAGGCCACTTAAGGGCCCAAGGATGCATGGAAACACAACAATATTAAGAAAAATATAAACACCTTTATTGAATTAACACTTGTGACATGGGTAAATTTACATGTATACAAGAGTAATCAAGTCATATTAACAAGTTCGCATTTACAAACATGATACATCACATATATTTTTATAAATCCCATAATCAAAGCATCATTATGTAAATTATTTAATTCCTGCCTTCCGTTAAACCTTATTTATCCTCCAAAACATTTTTCTGTATGTATTGTTACCACAGTTTTTTTTCTATGTAATTTTCTCCTATCCTTTTCTAAAGATCCCACTTCCTGTTCTTTTATCTCTCTTACAGTATTCACTACTTCAAATATAATTGGTTTAGATTTTAATTTCCATTTTCCAGTAATTGCTTTTTTGGCAGCCACCAGAATTAAACAAGGCCTTGCTATGTCTAGCCAATTCTTATCCTGTATCCCACTTAAAAATCATTTCCATAGTTACACTCATTTGCTCACCTAGTTTTCCTGACAGAGTACACTGTATGAAATTTTTAAACTCTGCCAGCTCATTACACTCCCATAACATATGTTCCCAGTTACCTCTTTCTTTCCTGTCAAACCCCCAACATTTGCCATCTATATGAAGAAAAATTCTTTGGAGTCTGCTTGGGAATGTGGTGTAAAAGTTTCTGTGCAAACACTTTCAGGCAAAAATTCTAAATTATCTAGATTTTGTTGCATATTTGGGAGCCATAGGTATGTTATCCCATTGTTTCTTTTCAAATTGCCTATCTCATCCTAATCTTTTCTGACCCCTTCTGATTGATTCCTGTAGTTACTGTGCAATGTTTTATATGTCCTATGAATTATCCCTTTTTAACAGCTTCTGTTCTAGATTCAGCTAAAACCTCAGCCATTGAAGGTTTTTCATTTAACATCCCCCTGTTTCTTTCTCTTTGTCTGTACTCTGATATCAATCCCTGATAGGGAGGGCAATCACTAGCTTGCAATCCAAATGTTTTATTGGCCTCTTCCTGTCCTATTATCTTTTCTTCTCTAATTATTTGTTCCCAAAACCTTGGTTTCTTTGCCAGCTTCCTCCAGCAAATTCCAACCCTCTTTCATCTATTCTTTGTACCCCTAATTGCAGTTATCCCTATTGGCAGAATCTCCTTGTTCCATTCCCATGTTGACTTGGTTCTTAGTACACTTTCTGCTACTTTATGAATATAATATTCTGGATGACCGTTATTTTCCTTAAGGATCTGCATCCAAAATCCCATTCTTTCCTTATTGGTTGAATTATCCCCTCGGTTCATCATCATTCCTTTCCACTGTGAATTGTAGCTTTCTGCTGTTTTTTTGCATAAGAGCCTTAACTCTATCTCTAAACTATCCCTTCAAATCAGGTACTTAAAATCTAATTTTTCTGTTGGGTGGATCAGCTTATCCTACTTGACTGTTGCCCTCTAAATCTCACAGATAAAATGCTTCAGTTCTTTATTACTGATTACAGCTTCTCTCTGGTTGCTAAAAGTATGCCTGACTCATGTGTAAAACTAAAGGGACTAAAAGTATTGTTACTGCTTTTTATCTTGCTATTCATATCCATAGGCAAGAGCTCAGAGTTTATCAGTTTTTGTATTAGCTTTTGTTTAGTCTCTTCCCACATATCCTTAGCTTCCATAACCAAATCCTTTTTAATCAGTACTCCTAAATTACTTCATTTTATTGTATCCTCAAAAATATGATTATTGCTGGACCATTTAATGTGTGGGTGCATAGTTTATAACTATATCCTTTGTTTTATCGTCATTAATTTTATATCTCCCCAAAGAACTGGAACTGTCTCTTAATGTTCTACAGTTCTGAGATGTCCTCCTCTGGTTCTGTTAGGTACAAAATAATATTACCTCATATAAAACCAGCTGTTCTTGAGCATTATAGCAATTATATCTTTGAATTTCTGAGTCCCTTTTTTCTTTACCAGTGGTTCTAAATATAATGCAAATAAAAAAGGGCAAAGAGGACACTCCTGCCTGGTTCCTCTGTACCGACGTAATATATAAGAGAGGATCCCTCCCACTTCGATTTTTGCCTCCGATCCCTCATATGTCTTTCTAATTAACTTTATTATTGTATCAGGAAATCCATATGCTTTCATTGCCCTACTCCTAAAATCCCAGCTTATCACTTTTTTTTTTCTCCGAAACTTTTGGTTGTCTAATGCCATGATGGGAATGGAGCCCATTCCTAAGTCAAAGTATGATTAAAGTTCATGAAATTAGTATTGTTTCAATCTTTGACGTCAGCCAGAAGTGCTCTTTGCAGCACCCTCAATGTGCCCAGTAATGACGACTCCTGCAATTCGTACGGAGTTACATGTATTGGTAACATATGTAAATATGATTGTCGATTCTTTTTTATAGGACCCATTGCTCCTACTACTGTTGGAACTGTTTGAGAATCATTCTTCTACATTGCTTCCATTTCTGCCTGCAAATTCGGATATTTTATCACTTTGTGTCTGTACGCAAGACACTGTAGTCACTGGGTTTAGCAATTTCAATGATCAATGCTACTTTTGTCTTCTTTTCATGGACTACTATATCTGGTTTTCTCACATTTGTCTTTTGAACGGTTGGTAGTGGGTGATCCCTTGTGATGTAGACTTCATCATTTTCTGTGATGCTTTGTGGCTCATGTTTCCAGTGTTTTTCAGCTACTTCAGTATTATAATGTTTGCACAATCCCCAGTGCAACAATCTTTCTGTATTATTATGCCTTTCAGTATACAGTCCTTCTGGCATTAGTATGTACCAGCAACAAGGTGTGCAACTGTTTCCAATTCTGTTTTACGAAACCTATGTTTATCTGTTTCTCCCACATGTTCAATGGACTTTATAAACCAATCTGTATGTAGTCCACTATCTTGGGCCGCCAATATTAACATTTCACCTTTTAGTTTGAATTTGCCTCTCCTTAACCATTCCTGCATTCGATCCTGATCAACATGAGATTGTTCCAGGAGTTTTCTATGCTTACAACTATATTTGTGCATTTTCCACATTTCTTGCCTTCTCATCTGATCCTTCACCTTGTATTCTTTCTTTTGTTTTTTGGCACATTCAGTTGCTGCCTGATTTTTATCTACTTCTGGTTTGATTACCATTCCTGCTTGATGTTGATACACGTCAGAAGTCATCTTAGATTTATTCTTCTCATGTTTTAAAACTTTCACTATGTTGGGGTCTTGTGAGATCAGCAGATATGTATGCAGTCCTACAATTGCAGATCTATACATGTAATCAATTTCAAGGAGGCCTATACCTCCTTCGGAATAGGGAATATGTAAGAGTGGTACAGGATATGTACAAGGGTAGTGTGACAGCGGTGAGGTCTGCGGTGGGAGTGACGGATGCGTTTAAGGTGGAGGTGGGATTACATCAAGGATCAGCTCTGAGCCCTTTCTTATTTGCAATGGTGATGGACAGGTTGACAGACGAGATCAGACAGGAGTCCCCATGGACTATGATGTTTGCAGATGACATTGTGATCTGTAGTGAGAGTAGGGAACAGGTGGAGGAGACCCTGGAGAGATGGAGATATACTCTAGAGAGAAGAGGAATGAAGCTCAGCAGGACTAAGACCGAATATATGTGTGAGGATTCAAGGAGTAGAGGCGGTGAAGGTGGATGAGTTTAAATACTTGGGATCCGTAGTTCATAGTAATGGTGAGTGTGGAAGAGAGGTGAAGAAGAGAGTACAGGCAGGATGGAGTGGGTGGAGAAGAGTGTCAGGAGTGATTTGTGACAGACGAGTACCAGTAAGAGTGAAAGGGAGGGTCTGCAAGAGAGTAGTGAAATCAGCTATGTTATATGGGGTGGTGACAGTGGCATTGACAAAAAGGCAGGAGTTAGAGCTGGATGCGGCAGAGTTAAAGATGTTAAGATTTGCACTGGGTGTGATGAGGATGGACAGGATTAGGAATAAGTATATTAGAGGGTCAGCCAGGTTGGAAGGTTTGGAGACGAAGCCAGAGAGGCAAGATTACGTTGGTTTGGACATGTGCTGAGGAGGGATGCTGAGTGTATTGGGAAAAAGATGCTAAGGATGAAGCTACCAGATAACAGGAAAAGAGGAAGGCCTAAGATAAGGTTTATGGATGTGGTGAGAGAGGACATGCAGGTGGTTTGTGTGACAGAGCAAGATGCAGAGTACAGGAAGAAATGGAAACAGATGATCCACTGTGGTGACCCCTAACGGGAACAGCCGAAAGAAGATGGTGGCATGCACTGATTTTTATAAATCATTTGATAATCATGAAGCATCCTTCTTGTTTTCTTGTCTAATCTATCAAACACCTTTTGAGACGAGTCAATCACTCCAAAACTGTAAGTTAGGACAGGAAGAGCAAATTGTTTTATAACTTGAACTGTGCTCCTAGATGTCAACCCTGTTTTCAGGATTAATTCCTTCTAAAATATTCCTTACAGAGTTTTATTTGCATTTTTGTTTTATTGTTGATCCTTCATCATTTCCCAAATATTTATATACTCCCTCTTGCTCAAGTTTTTATATCGCATTATTTCCCAAACTGCTGTTTTCTTGGTGCTGCATCTTTGCTGCTTTAAAAGTTGCTTTTGCGCATTTATCAAGACCAAATGACAATTCTTATATTATGTGAATAAGTTTTGACTAGTTGCAATTGTGCTGTCAGTTCTTCCTCTAATGAACTATACAGTTTTAAATTGTCGACAAAGAAAAGATATGTCTTTACACTTTGTTGTTTTCTGGGAGCCAAATTATAGCCATGACCTAATCTGTTAAGCAGCCATCTTAATGGGTTAAGGGCAAGACAAAAGAGCAGCAGTGACAGAGAGTCACCTTGGAATATCCCCCTTTGAATTTTTGTCCCTGGAATAATAATTTGTCCTTTATCATGGCTTAACTGCAGAGTGGTTTGCCACTCTTTCATGGCTGCTGTGATGTAGTTGATCAGTGTAGTGTGCATCTTATACATTTTTAAGCACTGTTTTTACCCGTGAATGTGGGATACTGTCAAATGATTTTTTTTGTAGTCTATCCATGCCATACTTAGATTCTTCCCCTTTTTACAGTTCTCCACTATGACCTTACTTAGCAACAAATGATCCTTTGTTCTATATGACTCTCTTTTATTAACCTTTTGTTCTTTTGCCATAATTGAGTTTTTTTCTAAATGCTTATAAACTCAGTCACCATCAATGCCAGTGTATTTTTTATACGTCATCAGAAGGCAAGTTATTGGTCTATAATTTTTAGGATAGTTTGCAGATCCACTGTTAAGTAGGAGCATTGTTTTTCCTGTTGTTAGTTAGGCTGGTGTCTGTTCAGGGTGCGCATATAAATAGTTCTTACTTATGCTAAATGTTCGTGCAAAGATGTTTGTACTTTTAGCCAGAAGTTAAGTACTGTATCTGGGCTTGGGGTTTTCCAGTTAGAGGCTTTTCTTAACTTTGTTTCAATCTCTCGGGCCGTTAATTCATCTCATTTCACATCCTGTACATTTGAACTTCTTATTCTTTCTTCTACTTCTATCCATTTAGTGTATTTGCCATGTTCCACAGGATCTTCATAAATACTTCTCCAAAATGTATCTATCTCTTTTTTTTTTTTGTGGTCTTTCAATTCCTTTTACTTTGTTTCCCAGTTTTCTATAAAACTTTTTTTGGGCCATCAATAAATTGGTTATTTTGTACTTCTTCTGTATATTTATCTGTGTATCTTCTAAGTTTTTCTGCTTGGGCTGTTATTTGGGATAGTGCATGATAAATCCTGATCCATTATAATACTGCGCATTGCTTATATCACGTCTATCTTTCTGAGTATTGTTGATCTGTTCCCTCTTCTGTACTCTTCAAACAGTGACACTTCTTGTCTTAATTGCTTTATAGTTTTCTCTGTTCGGTATTTCCATGATGGCATTTGATTTCTCCCTGTCCTTTCCCTTAATAACCCATGTTCTTGTGGTGTGACTTTATCTGTTGTTAATTTGGCTGCACAGTAATGTATCCTATTTACTTCTGTTATATCACATTAATCTCTATGGACAGTCTCATTTGTTTTATCAACTTCTAAGTTTTGGGGTTTTATTGACCTTCTGCAGTCTACTTCTTTCATTGACCTTTAATCTATTAAATCAAGTAACTCAGTTCTTAGATTATTTTTTTCTAAACTGAGGGCACATTCTTTGTTCGTCATTTCCTGCGGCATTCTATAGAAAGTTCCAAAGCGTCTTCCTGTGCCACATTCTCTTCAGCTTCACCCTGTGTCATCCATTGCTCTTTCATATGGGAACCCACTGGCCTATCACCCCACACATTGACTGTGTCAGAGCTGCCAGAGTTTCCTGTTCTTTCTCTCGGTATAGCTCCAACTGAACCTTTGTACTGGTTTTCTGTGGAAGGCTCCAAGGTGTCTTCATATGTCAAGTGATTAGATGCTTCCTGCTCCACTGGTTTCTCCTTAATTTGGGTGTCCATTGCTTTATCCTGTTGTGTTGTTATCTGGGTTAAATTTTCTACATTAAATCCTTCACTTTGCAGGTAATCCATAACCTCAGTTTCTATTTCTTTAACTTCGCCATTACTAATCCTCTTTTTTAGTTTTCCTTTTTATTTTCTTATTTTTTTGTATTGTAAGATTTTCCATATCCAGATGTCTTTGCCTGTATTTCTCTTCAAATATCTTTGGTGCTGCTTTTTTTGCATTGATTTATTTTGCTTTCTTCTGTGCATAAATATTGCACCATATTAAACCTTTCTTTCCCATGTCCATATTTCTTTTTCAGATGTTTCCTGCTCCTCTTGTTTCTCCTTACTTTGGGGACTAGTTGTTCCATCATGCTGTGGTATGACCTGTGTTAGACTTTTTACAGTGAATCCTTCAGTTTGCAAATATTCCATAACTTTAGCTTCTATTTTTTTAACTTCTGCTTGACTAATCTTCTATTCTACATTCCAGTCCCTCTTTTTGATTGTAATTTTTACAGTGAAATTTTATATATCTGGATGCCTTTGAATATATTTCTCTTCAAATGATTTTGGGGATGCCTTTTTTTTTTATGTTGATTAATTTGGCTTTCTCCTTTGCATAAATATTGCACACATCAGATTTCTCTTTCTTTTCCATGTCCATATTTCTTTTTTAAACCCTTCAAACATCTCCAAATTTTGTTCTTTAAATTTTCGCACTTCCTCAGTCACTTTTTTCCAAATGGCACAAGGTTTCATGGTCTATATAGTGTTTTTCACGGATCTGTTGTGTTAATGAACACAAATTTTTATTTGAAGCTTCTGACAGTTTTTCTTGTGGAAGTATTTTTCTTTCCTCAATTTCTCTCTCAATCTTTTTGTATATTTTTTGTCTGGAAATTCTGGACTTCTTGCATAATAGTAGCAATACATAATTTCTTTCTTATCCTCAACAGTCCACTGTATTGTCTGTATGGCTCTTGTTTGGCCTATCAGTTTTTGTGACTTTTATGGACTGCTACTTCCTTATACAACAGGGGGGCTTACCCTCCCCCTGGGCCTGGCCTAGCCCCATTGTAGGAATGTTTCCATATCTTGAGGATTCTACACTGTCATTTTTCCCAGTCCTGGTGCCAGTGCGCCTGTGAGGATTGGAACATTTTTTATCCTTGGACTTTGTGCACCCAGCTATCTTCTTTATTTTTAACCTACTTCTGTCCATTATATATGCTTTATAAATACGGTCTATATATCAATGTCATCTTGGTGAGATTTTGTGAAAAAACAGGGTCCATCTCATGTAGGTACTCACCAAGA
>NC_056751.1:344038147-344115647 GCF_019279795.1 Protopterus annectens | reverse complement strand
ATTTTCTCATATCAAATTATGAAAGGCTACCCTTTCATAATTCCTCAACCCAACACCACAGTGACCATGGTAGCATCACAATTTTGAATGGGAGGGCACTTCTTGGGAAAGACAGTACAAGGCACCTTGTCTCCAGAAGAGACCAACATGCATATCAGTGTCCTAGAAATGAGAGCAGTTCTCCTAGCCTTGCAGGTCTTCCAAGACTGACTCTCCCTTCAGGGATGATTGCAATTCAGACAGACAATTTGTCAGTATTTTGGAATATTAAAAAAAAGAAAAAGAGGAACTGGATCTTACCCATTGTGTCAATAAGCTCTGAGTGTGTGGCAATGGGCAATCTCATCCAGTAGATTTCAGATAGCAATGCACATTATGGGGAAATGATAGCAGACAAATTGAGAAGGTCCATCCTATTATGTCACGAGTGGTCTCTGAACAAGGAGCTTGCAGAAAAGATATTTCACCAATGGGGCCAGCCATGCTGCAGCCTCTTTGTATCCCCCCTCAACAACAAGTGCAGCAGGTTCTTTGCCCTGATACCCCAACCGGGGGTGTCACCAAGAGATGCTGTTATCCATGTCTGGCTCCCCGGTCTCCTTTATGCTTATCCCACAACTCCTGTAATTCCCCAAGTTTCCTCAGAAAGCATCTCGATTGAAGTGCACAGTCATCCTCATTGCCCCTGATTGGCCTTGTCAAATTTGGTTCCCCTTCCTCTGGCCTCATCTAGTACATCCTCCTTGAATCCTGGATCCAATTTCAGACCTCCTGTCTCATCCGACAGATATGATTCATCTGGACATTTTGGGCCTAAAGTTGACTGTATGTTTTTCCTCTTCCATTGATAGCTAGATAACCGAGGCTTTCCTCCCCAGTCCATAACATCCTATTGTCTTCCCACAGAGCTTCCAGTAGGAAGATTTACAAAAGTAAATGGAAAAGATTTGTTTGGGCTCAACAGAAAGACATCAACCCCTTTTCAGTGCCAGTACCCAAGGTTTGTGAGTTTTTGGCTACTGTTTTTAATGAAGAGGCTAGTTCTTTAATAGTTAAAGTACAATTGGTTGATTTTTCTAACTTTCATGTCGAAGTTGACAATTCTTCATTGTTCTGATAATGTTGTTGAATGTTTGTCTTCCCTCCATGAAACCACATTGGTCCATATCTTATCAGTTTTAGAATCACTTTTGCCATTGTTTTAGCCATTATAGACATAAACTCTTCATTATATTAATTTAAAATTGAAATGGGTCTGTATGAAGCTGGATCAGATGGGTCTGTCTTTAGGTATTATAACCACCACAGCTTTTTTCCAGGATGTTGGTCTACCCTCCTTTTAAAATACTGTTTTTAAACACCTTTATTGATTTAGCACTTATTAACCTGCGGTGGTGGTGCTGCAGTAGTGTTGTCATCTCACAGTAAGATGCTGTCCGGTTCGATTCTCGGCTAGAGCGTCTTCTGCGTGGAGACATGCGTGAATGGGCGTACCTTTGTTGAAGGTTGTGTGTCAGGCCTGGCAAGCCGGTACGTAAAAATCAACTGCCAATCATTAGCGGACCGGAGTTCCGCTGTGGCGACCCCTAACTGGGAAAAGCCGAAAGACACAAATATAGGAAAACTTACTTTTATATAAACGTAATCAAACCATATAAACAAGTTCACATCTGCAAACATTTTATGTCATATATATATATTCTATAATCTAGGCAATGTTACATAAATTGTTCAATGTCTTCCATGTATTAAACCTCATTCCTCTTCCAAAACATTTTTTCTGCATGTATTGTTTTCACAATTTTCATTTTTTTCTATGTAATTTACTCCTACCCTTTTTTAAAGATCCCATTTCCTGTTTTTATCTCTTGTTGCAGTATTCACTCCTTCAAGTATAGTTGGTTTAGAGTTTAATTTCCATTTTTCTCCTTTTAAAATACTGTTAAGCAAAACCTTCCAGCTCCTTATTACTTTCTTTTCTCCTAACTTCCAAACTTCACAGGAATACCATATATTCCTGGAAACATTCCTGTACATTGGTTATATATCACCATTTTTATCTCATCTTCTCCTATCTTAACTGTTAGTTGTTGATCTTTATCTATCTCTAACCTTGGCATATTTAAGTATTTTGTAAATCTGTCCATTTTTGCTTTTTCTCGATTTTCCAACATCTCTGTTTTATAAAAAAAAAAAAAATCATAACATTTCTGAAATATCTTGTATCTACAGGATCTCTGTTTTTTTTTTTTTTTTTTTTTTTGTTATAGGCTCTGTAAGTTTGGCAACGAGCCTTTGTACTTTCTGTTGCCTAAGTCATCGTACCAAAAAGTTTTTGAGCTCTGAAGTTATCAAAAAGTAGTTGCTTGACAGCAACCTTTCTAAACTCATGTATTCCAGGTACTCCCGTATTTTCTCTTTAGCACTCTGCAGTTGTGCCTCCTGTTGTTCTATGAGATTCTCCTTATTTTTTAATACTTTAACCTTTGTCAGCTCTTCAAAGTAATTATTACTTAAGATCTCTTTTTCTTTTATTTCTACCCTATTTTTAAACCCCACTTTCGTTTTATCCCAATCACTATTTATAACTTCTGGAGTACTTCCTATCTTCCCTAATAACTCCCAGATAATTCCCTAAATTCCTCTCTTTTTAACAGGTAGGTGGGAAGTGCTAGTGTCTCATCTTCACTTCATTACCCTGCATTTTTATCTTCGTAATTGGTGCATGATCTGAAATAGTTATTGGAAGCATATCATAGTAATGAATTAAATGGTGATGTTCTTTTGAAATATGATTTCTGTCAAGTCTAGTCCAGTTATTTTACGTTTATGAATAACATGTAAATTCTCTCTGAGTTCCTACTACTGAATTCATGTCTCTCATATCAAATATTTTAATAAATGTAATCAGAAATAGACCCTCCTTTGTTATATTTCCTTCTAGGCCCCCAGATACATCCTTATTGTTTCAAATCAAATTCCAGTCTCCAGTTGTAAGTTATATTCCTTGCTGAAATCTAATTATTTCTCCCAAAGTGTTTTTAAGCACCAATAAGAGTAGTTTTAGGTGGAATATAAATACTTGTAATCCTCATGCCTTGTCAGTAGCCCTTTACAGCTATACATCTTCCATTTTATCCTTTTTCCTCTACTATCACTGCTGTAGCTCCTCTAGCAATTAATATAAGTACTCTTTTTCTTTGTTCCTGATATTCTGCAGAATAGCTGTCCTGAAATCCTTTCTTTATCAAATTCACATACTCATTTATTTCCAAATGTGTCCCCTGTAGCATTGCTATTTGCACTTCATTTTGTAATATGATTAAGTATTCTTTCTTTTTGTCTATACCTGTGAGACCATTCACATTCCAAGATAATATGGGAAGTTGTACCGTTATAGTAAAAAATATATATATTCTCATGTGTTATATATGGTAGCTTTTTTAATGTGCATTTCCAGCTTTTGTGATTCGTGCATCCATTTAATATTTGGCAGGTTAAGACTTTGTACTGTTTTTTCCTTATCATCAACATTAGAATCTATGTCACACTTTGCAAGAGTTTTTTTTGTAATAAAATCCCTCAAAAAATGCATACATAATACCCCATATCCTATTAATTGCATACAAACACACATAACTGCGTACATTTTCAAATAATGAAGTTTAACCCTTCTAATAGGAATACTTGTGCCTGATAGGCAGCATTTAGCATAGGCCCTAATTAACATGAAATTGATGTTATCCATGCTAAGACGCATGTTATTGGCTGTGCTTTTACTTACACTAATTGGTGTCTGTTTTTTTTCTTTTTTTTATCTTTATTCCCCCTTCCCCAGATGTGTAAACAACTTGCATACTTTCAGAAGTCAATCTTTAGCCTGTAATAAACCAAAGATGTTCTTCATGTTTCACTGTTGCAGTCATCACTTGTGGGTTATCCCTGCTGGGTAGCCCTTGGCCAGCCTGAATACCAGAGTAAAGAATTTCCCTCTTGCGTCTGCTTTCAGTGCATAGGGACTGACGTCAAGTCATCAGGGCTATAAAGGGATACAGCCGACATCATTACATCGGTCTTTCTTGCCGTGGAGCCCAAAGCAGAAGCAATTCTGCGAGTGCATCTGTCGGCCGTTGCCAGAGTGAGGAAGAAACCATCTAAGCTATGTACCCTGTTGGGGAATCTTTTCTTGCTTGTATCCAATGTCAGAGAAAGTCAGTAACTGTCTCAGTTGTGGAAAACAGATCACATACTGAGACTTTCATTTCCACTGCGTCACCTGCCTAGGCCCAGACCACGATGTCCCTGGATGTCGGTTATATACCTTGTTTAATGCTAGAACTGTTAGATGTAGAGCTGAAATTGTAGCTATACACTTCGGCAATTCTTTGTCTTGTCATGGTATGGTGTCGGTCAGTTAGGTTGTGGAATTGCCTAGAAAAAAAAGGTTAAAGAAAAAGAAAGGCCTCAAAAAGCTAGGTCCATGGATGACTCCGATCTGAAACCACCCAACTTTCTTCCATTGCTGAACTTAGTGAGGTGCCTTCGCAGCCCCTGATGACAGCTGAAGAACCATTGCAGACCTCTACCAAGGCCCATTTGGAGTCCAGTATGCCGCCGGGTCCATCTTCTCCTGCCAGAGCATTGGCCTTCAGTCATGCGGTTGGGTCCGGAGCCGCTTTGCAGGCACCATCTTCCGCAGAGATAGAACCGATGACTGAAGCCAGACAGAGACCAACGACCATGCCGCCGGTCAAACTTACCCTTTACAAGGCCTCTGAATTACCTAGGACCAAGACTACCCTTAAGAAGACCCCATCTCAGGACCCAGTCTCAGATTACCTTCCTCCAAGCCTGCCTCACAGTCACAGCAGCTACTAGAATGGCAGAGGATTTAATCTCCTTAATTAGAGGAAGCCAACCTACCCAATCCACTTCACCTAAAAGGAAGAGGGATACATCCTCCAAGGTTCTCTCTGATCAAGACTCAGAAGAATCAGGAGTGGAAGACTTTGATAGTGAGGAGCAGACATTTGCAGCTTTTGAGGACTCTGATGCTGAAGATCCTATTCCTGCTGCCACCCCTCCCGAGGACCTCTCTTTTGGGGAAAATTTAAATTCCCTCAGAGAACATTTCCACTGGGAGGCTCAGGATTACCCTCAATCAAAGAAAAGATTGAGAGAGTTCCTCAACCTTCCTCAGCATAAACCCCTGCCCATTCTCCCTATCCTGGATGTAGTAGATGTCTTTATGAAATATTCTCTCTCCCCTTACTCTCTACCTTCTGCCCCCAGGAAGCCAGACAGCTATTACAGGGTACAAGACACCCACAAGTACCTTTTCAGAAATTCTACAGCTGACCCAGAGGTCATTATTCAGGGTCCTAAGGGGGCTAGAGCTAGTTCCTCTAAAAATCCCATCCCAGGGACAAAGAGAACAAGACCTTGAATAGATTAGGCTATACCTCGACTACCCTAGCCATTAGGGCCTTAAATTGCCAATTTCATATGCTGAAGTACCAGCGGAATGTTCTGGAATTACTTAACTCATTCCCTCCAGTACAGCTCTTTTGAGTGTGTACCTTTAACTCCCAGTGGGTGTGACTTGAGCCTTTACAAATAAAGATATGACCTTACAGTTCTAACAAATACTCATTGAAATAGGTCAAATGTCAATACGACTGTGTTTGCTATCATGTATGCTTCAAGATAAAATATTCAGATACATTGTATGTAGCATGGTTTTGGAAGTATTAATGAAATATGAACAAGCAATATTTGATGACTAGAGCCGCAGTAGGAGGTAACTGCAGATGCACCTGGAGGTGTCACTCTGATGTAATGAGTTAAACAGAAAATTTCAACTGTGTCAGACAGCAGTACTATGAGGGAACTAACGGATCTTATAATGTCCAGCTCCCAAGTAATTAAACATTCCCTGCATTGTGGTTTTGATGCCCTGGAGGCTTCCAGCAGGGCCACAGTTACTGGCTCAGTGATCAGAAGGCATGCCTGGTTGAGGGAACAGCCTTTACCTGACCAGGTTAAATCCAAATTGTTAGACACCCCCCTGGATAAGGACCAGCTGTTTGGCCCCAAAGCTGAGGAGGTTGTCAAGAAAATGGAAGAGAAGGCCAAGTCTATGCAGACTGTGAAAGATTGCTTGCAGGTTCAGCCTCCCAGTTTCAGCAGACATTTCCCCACTAAGCATCAGTCCTTTCCTACTCAAACAAAGCCCACCCAAAGAAAACCACGCAAGAACAGACCTACCAGACACCATTCCCAAGCACAACAGAGATCCAGGCAATGAATATCTGCTACCCCTATGGAGGGGAGTTCTAAGCAATCTCCCTTCTTCCAAAGACTCTCAGTGAGTCTGCTCTCCCTCTGCCCCACCTATCCCCAGAGAGACTAGGAGTAAGACTTTCCCTGTTCCTCGAGAATTGGCAGGCTATCGCCTCAGATCTATGGGTCCTAAAAACTATTACCAGCAGGTACAGGTTCTCTTTCAAGAAAAGCCCCAGACATTCAGGCTACCCAGATGTACCAGCAAACCAGAGGGCAGAAGCCATCTGTCAAATACAAAAACTTTATATCCAAGGGGCTGTGGAACCTGTACCAAAGGAACAAGCCAGAAAAGGATTTTACTCACGACTGTTCCTGGTTCCCAGAAAAGAGGGCATATGGCACTCTGTTTTATACGTATCCACTCTGAATCTGTCCCTTCTGGTTTTAAATTCAATATATTGACTTTACACAAACTCTTACCCATGTTGATGCCACAAGCTTGGCTTATGACCCTAGATCTGAAGGATGCCTACCTCCATATTCCCATAAGGAAGTCCTGCAGGGGTTTCCTGCACTTCAGGGCAGGCTCACAGCACTTTCAGTTCTCTGCTCTGCCCTTTGGCTTATCCACTACTCCCAGAATCTTTACCAAGTACATGGGTCCTGTCATTGCCTTTTGCAAACAGAGGGGCATTCAGATTTACCCCTACCTGAACGACTGCCTCACTCAGGCGGACACCAAGGACGGACTCCTGCAGGACCTCACCTTTGTTCAAACCCTCCTATCCTCCCTGAGCTTCACTATCAACCAAGCAAAGTCCCAACTCCTGCCCAGGGTAACCTTCCTGGGAGCTCTTCTGGACACAACTACTCAAACAGCCTCTCTTCCATGAGAAGCAGAGGTTCCTCCATTCCTACATCAGTCAGCTGGCCCACAGGACCCACCTCACTGCAAGGAAATTCCTGCAAGAGCTGGGGTACATGGCTTCCTGCATTCTACTGGTACCCTTAGCCAGACTACATATGAGGAAAATGGAATGGTAACACAGGAACCTTTGGTGCCAACACTCAGTCACTAGAGCAACAGCTGCCCCTAATTCCTTGCCTAAAGAAGGAGCTCTTATGGTGGGCAGATGTTTGTACCCTAAACAAGGGCCTGCCCTTTATCATTCTCCCTCAGGGCCAGACACAGCCTGGGGGGCACACCAAGGGAATATGTGCACTCAGGGCATTTGGGAACAGGAGGTCCAGGGCCTACATATCAACCTAAAGGAGATAATGGTGCACCGGGCAGTTCTAGCCTTCAAAGAACACTGAGACCAGGAGTGCTCCTAATCAGAACAGACAATACAACAGTAATGTGGTACATCAACAAACAAGGGGGAACTCACTCTTACCCCTTATGTTGCCTAGCAATGCAAATCTGGCAGTCATCCTTAATCCTGGGACTGCACCTGATAGCTCAATATATCCCAGGGAAGAAAAACACCCTGCAGATCAGCTAAGCAGAAGCCTCCTGGACCCCAAGGAGTGGCAGCTGCACAGGGGGACATTCTTCAACATCACACAATTGCCCCTGGTCCCCATGATACTCCTCAAGATCAGGGAAGAAGGACCAAAGGCTATCCTCATTGCCCCAGACTGGCCCAGGCAGCACTGGTGCCACTTGCTCCTCAGCCTAACCAAACAGCCCCCCCCCCATGTATCTGCTCTTCTCAGAAACCCTTCTAACTCAGGAGAGGGGGACAGTACTGCATCCAAACCTTCCTACCCTCAAGCTGTCCACATGGCTGATCCCCCAAAGGCTGATGATTCCACAGCCTTCAGCAGGCAGGTTTTAAACATTATCAAGAAGCTTAGAAAACCCAACACCAGAAATTCCTACTCAACCAAATGGAAAAGATTTACAGCAGCTTACATGACTCTTTACCTTTGATTCTGGACTACCTGGCATAGCTCCTAGATCAGGGACTGTCTTACTCCTCCATCAAGATGCACGCCTCGGCTATTTCTGCCTTTGTACAGTCAAACCTGCCTATCTTATCCCAGCATTTGTTAAAAATGTTCCTTAGGGGTTGGCAGACATGAGAACACCCAGATCATCACCTGCTCCAGCATGGGATCTAAAATTTCTCTTGGAAAAATTAACCTTAGCTCCCTTTGAGCCAGCTGCTGCAGCTGACCTTAAGAACACATTCTGATTTAAAGGCACACTGATAAATTACTAAAATTAGAGGTCCTGATGGCAAACGCGTGTTCGTATATCGCCAATATAAAAGCAGGACAATTATGACAAAAGCTCCATAAATCACTGATTTTGTGTTACAATTGATTGTATGTTTTATCAAATATTATTGACAGTAAAGCGCCCCTGTTTTTAAACAGTGACACCAGTTGCAAGAGCCACATGTTGTAGACCCTTTGACTTTCACAAAGCTAAGTTCATGTCTACCTTGCAAAAGCTCTTTAAGATTCCTGCCTTTTCTGAAAATGACTCTAGGAAATGGGCCCAATTTTTCAAAAAGGTCTATGTCATTCCTTATCAATTGTTTAAAATTTTACAGATTCTCCCTGTGTCATTACTGAATACTGTGATGAAACTAGACACTGAATTGTATTTAACTAAGGGCTTGTGTATGTTCTACAGGGCTCAGTGATTGGTTTAACAGACATTCATCACTGAAAGCTGAATCAGAGTTGCAGACAAACTGGCCTTTAACTATGGCCTTCTTTTGTTTGAAAGGGTGCTGACTGGTAAAAGTACATTCTAGCAATGTCATCTTTAATTAAGATGAAAATATTCTTTAAATATTTTAACAAGATGTAATCAATCAGCTTAGAACTGTTGTAAGTCATAGAAAATCTACCATCTATTAGATTATGTATTTTAGGGATATTTTATTTGAATGAGCCACTTCTCTGATATCTAGTGAATTATTAAATAATACATCCAAGTTCAACTTCCTCAGATACCATTTTAAGTCCAAGATAGTCTTGGTCATATCATGATTTCAACAAGTTCAGGGTTGGATATGCAGGTGTGAACTCACACCATACCCCTCAAGTCAAGACCTAGAAATATATATGATTTAAGTGGTCTAATTCATTGTTTATTTGATGAAATGACTCAAGGAAAATGGGCTTTTTTCTCTTTTTTTTCCTGGGTGTACTACGCCTGCTGCACCAGTAGACCTTAAGAACCTATCTTGGAAAACTGCCTTCTTACTGCCATTACCTCAGCCAGGAGGGTTTCCGAACTCCAGGCCCTTATGACCATTCCATCTTTCATTTTTTTCCATGCTGACAAGGGTGTCTCTTATGACCAACCCCTCCTTTATGCCAAAGGTAGTCTCGGAGATTACCCTCAACCATGCCATCCATCTTACCTACCTTCTTCCCCAACCTCCAAAATAAAGGGGAAAGAATTTTGCATACCCTTGATGTACACAGACAATTGAGATATTACCTGGAAAGGACCAAAGCAATCAGGAAATCTGACCAACTTCTAGATGTCCTTCATGGATGCATCTGCAGTCATAACAACTGGGTTGTCCTGTCGTCAGGCAGCCCTTCGGTCGGCCGGATTCCAAAGTCTGGGTCCGGCTTCGGCTGATGTCGCACTTCACCCGACGTCATCTCTGCTGGTCTTCGGGTATAAAGGCATCAGCCAACGCCATTTTCCTCAGTCTTTCTTGCCGCGTGGCGCCCGAAGCAGAAGCTGTTTGCAAGTGCCGGTCGGTCAGATCCAGAGATTACTACTACCGAATACTAATTCGAAGACTTCTAAAAGCTAAGTACCCCGTTGGGGACTCTTTCTTGCCTCAGCCGATGTCAGAAAAAGTCAATAACTGTTTAACTTGTGGGAAACAAATACCTCATAAAGATTTCCACTCTTACTGTTTGCCTTGTTTAGGCCCAGACCACGACGTAGCAGCCTGTTCGGCCTGTGCTTCCTTCAACCGACGAACGCTTAGGCGTCGGTCGGAGTTTGCTGAACAGTTTTTCGGCTCAGATTTTGCGTACATTATGCCGTCGGATCCTCCGACTACCCAAATTGTTAAAAAACGCAAAGAAAAAGACCGACACTCGCAGTCCGTGGTTTCGGGCGAAACCACGGTTAAGCAAATCGCGAGTGTCTCGGTTTCAGCCGAAACCGAGAAAACTGATCAAAATACAGCCGAATCAATGCCTACTACTGAGGTTTCTGCTGCTTTACTTGAAACAACCTCAGAAATTATACCTACAACTGTGGTTGCTAGTGACTTATCAGACACCATCCCTTTGGATGTTTCTACCCCAGCACGTGGTGCTGCTAGGCCTCCTGCAGCCATGTCTATTAAGGCCTTTGCCAGGGCTAAAGCAGCCAAATCTACTACATCAGTGCCTGTTAAACCCCCCTCAACCAGGCCCACTTCTAGTTCACAAATGCTTACTCTGGCACAAGATTTAATATCCTTAATTAGGGGATCTCAATCTCACCCAGACAGGGCCTCTCAACCCCCAGAAAAGAGACCTAGAGCAGAGCCCCCCGAGCCTGTCTCCTCTGATGGTTCTGCGGATGACTCAGATATTACAGACCAGCCAGAGGCTCCTTTCTCCAATTATGAAGACTCCGATGCTGAAGAATCCATTCCAGCTGCCTCTCCACCAGAGGAATTCTCCTTTGGGGAAACCTTACATGCCATGAGAGAACAATTCCAATGGCAACAACAGGATTTCTCAGATTCCAGAAAAAGACTTAGGACTTTTCTGCACTTACCACAACATAGGCCCTTAGCTATACCTCCTGTCCTTTCTGTTGTGGACGATGCATTTAATGATGTCTGCACTGCACCTGATTCCTTACCTCCAGCCCCTGCCAAACCAGATAGATTTTACAGGGTGCCAGACACTCATCACCACCTATACAAGGCCCCACTGGCAGACCCCGAAACCATATCCCAGGGGCCTAAGGCAGTAGTCTCGACCACAGCAAAAAATCCTATTCCTTCTGAAAGGGAATCCAGGTCTTTAGACAGATGGGGCAAAAAAGTTTACACTTCTGCTACTCTCTCAGCTAGAGCTTTAAACTGTCAGTTTCACATGATACAATACCAAGAGTTTATGCTTGATCAGTTAACTAAAAGCTATCCTCTGATGACTCTATAGATAAGAAATATGTGTTAGAAATGGTAAATAACATACAACAGGTTAGTAACCATTCTTTAAAATGTGGCTATGATGCACTGGAGGCTTCATTTAGATCAGCCATGACTGGCACAGTGATAAGAAGACATGCATGGTTGAAGGAACAGGCCTTACCGGATCATGTTAAAGCTAAGTTATTAGATGCTCCTATGGATAAGGCCAGTTTGTTTGGTACACCTGCCCAGCAGGTAATGAAGAAAATGGAAGAAAAGGCAAAATCTGTACAAACGGTGAAAGATTTCTTACAGGTTAATCCCCCAAGGTTTAGCAGGAACTGGCCTGCCAAAAATTGGTCCTGTCCTGACTCCACAAGATCCCAAAGGGGCAGGAATAGACGTTCCAGAGGCAGAAATCAATCCAGAGGGGGTGCCTACAGAGGACGACAGTGGCAAGGTAATAACAGAGGCACAGACACAGCCACTACCACTGCAACAGGACAATCACAATGACTTGACTCTAACTCCGCCTACCAGGGAACAAATAGCAGCACCATTAGGCGGAAAATTAGCCTTATTTTCGAAAAATTGGCACTATGTCACAAAAGACAAGTGGATTTTACAAACCATAGACCAAGGTTACCGGTTCCACTTCCACACTTTACCAGTCAATAGAGGAATGCCAAACCTGCCTCCAAATCAAAAAATAGAAACTCTACAGCAGATAATGCAATTAACAAAGATGAGAGCTGTGGAAAGAGTACCAATAACAGAACAAGGCAAAGGATTCTACTCCAGACTATTCTTAGTTCCAAGAAAAGAAAAAACTTGGAGACCTATTCTCGACCTGTCCATCTTAAACACATACATCATTGTCCCAAAATTCAAAATGCTGACCCTACAGCAACTTCTTCCCATGCTGGGCAAGGAGTGTTGGCTGGTAACTCTAGATCTCAAGGAGGCATACCTGCACGTCCCCATTCGACCAAATTGCAGAAGATACCTCAGATTTCTTGCAGGATCAGAGCATTATCAATTCTCAGCATTGCCCTTTGGCTTATCTACTGCCCAGAGTATTCACAAAATGCCTGGCATCAGTAATCGCCACTGCAGACTACAGGGAATCCAAATTTATCCATACCTGGACGACTGCCTGCTACAAGCGGACAACAAAAGCAAGCTGACAACAGATTTGCAAAGGGTCATTTACTTGCTACAAGCCCTGGGATACACAGTCAATTTTCAAAAGTCAAGACTGATACCATCCCAAACAAGGACATTCTTGGGCTGAATTGGACACAGTAAAACAAATGGCATTCCTAACTGCAGAAAAACAAAAAGAACTCCCTCTTTACTTCTTGGCACTAACAAAACAGAACAAGCTAAGAGCAAGAAAAGTTCTGCAGGCCTTGGGCTTCATGGCATCATGCATAATCTTGGTCCCACATGCCAGACTGCATATGAGAAAACTACAGTGGTACCTAAAGAATTTATGGTCCCAACACAGGCACAGCCTAGAAGCAGAAATACCACTAATCCCATGCCTAAAACAGGAGTTCCTATGGTGGGCTCAAGCATGCCAGACAAATCCAGGCCTACCCTTTCACAACCTTCGAGCAAGCCAAACCATCACAACAGACACCTCAGACCTAGGATGGGGGGCTCACATGCTGGACAAATGTGTACAGGGATTGTGGACTCAGGACCAGCTACACCTGCACATCAACCAAAAAGAAATGCTGGCAGTAAAACTGGCAATCCAAAAATTCAGCCCATTTCTCAAAGAAGGCCATTTGATGATAAGGACAGACAACACCACAGTCATGTGGTACATCAACAAACAGGGAGGCACTCATTCATACCCCTATGCAGAATGACTTTGGACCTTTGGAACCTGGCACTCAGCTACAACATCCAGTTACAGGCAATGTTTGTACCGGAAAGGAGAACACTCTAGCAGACATATTAAGCAGAACCACCTCGGATGCTCACGAATGGATGCTACACCCGACATCTTCAAGACCATCACAAAGAAATGGGAATGCCACAGTCAGATCTATTCGCTTCCTCTCAATCACCAGCTCAAAAATTCTGCACAAGGACATTCCACCCGCTTGGAGGGAAGGTGGATTCGCGCGGCTTCATCTGGAAAGGGCTGAGAGGATATGCATGGCGACCTCTTCGCTTGATACACAAGGTATTACTAAAAATCAAGGAGGAACGCCCAAGGATAATCCTGATAGCTCGAACTGGCCAAGACAACACTGGTACCCATTGCTGAGGAGCATGTCTCGGGAAAAATGTGGGCAATACCCTGATGCCTTTGATGTTAACTCAGAACAACTACAGCATCATGCATCCAAACCTAAAACCTTGCAACTGACTGCATGGAACATCACATAGCAGCAACTAATCCAGATCTTTCCCAAAGGGTTAAAGACATTATCCTTGAAGCCCGCAGACCTTCAACAAGAAGAAACTATGCAGGAAAATGGAAAAGGTTTGTCATTTGGAGTGCTGAAAGAGGAAAAGACGTGTCGAATATAGATATTGCTAACATTCTGGAGTATTTGGCAGAGCTTCTACATACAGGCCTGTCCTATTCCTCCATCAAGATACATGCATCAGCTATTTCAGCAGAATACAGCTTTGATCCACCGGTCTTTTCACATCCTCTACTCAGGCAGTTCCTCAGAGGGATCAAGAATGTAAAACCTCCTAGGAAACCACCACTGCCAGCTTGGGACTTGAACTTTGTGCTAGAAAAGTTGACACTCCCGCCTTTTGAACCAGCAGCAACAGCAGACCTACAGCATCTATCATGGAAAACTGCTTTCCTACTGGCAATAACCTCAGCAAGGAGGGTTTCTGAACTTCAGGCCCTAATGGCAGTACAACCCTTCCTAATCTTCCACCAAGATAGAGTGTCCATGAGAACTAATCCTACATTTATGCCTAAGGTGGTATCCAGAGTGTCTTTAAACCAGGCAATCCACCTACCTACCTTCTTCCCCAACCCACAAAACAGAGGGGAAAGAATGCTGCATACCTTGGATGTACATAGACAGCTACGCTACTACCTGGACAGAACCAAAAGTAACAGAAAAACTGACCAGCTTTTTGTAGACTATGCAACAGGAAGAGAAGGAAAAGTAATTTCCAAACAGACAATCTCAAAATGGATAGGAAATTGCATACGATTCTGTTACTCCTTCCATGGAAAACCAATTCCACAGAACATAAGACCTCATTCCACAAGGGCAACAGCCACTACCACAGCCTTCTTACGAGGAGTGGCAACCAAGGACATTATTGAGGCGGCTACTTGGACCTCCGTGCATACATTTGCCAAGCATTATAATTTACCTCTGTATTCCAGATCCCGAGCAGGGTTTGCCACTGCTGTACTGCAAGGGATCCTTACCACACCATAATTTCTTCATCCTCCTCCCCTAGTTGGCTATGGTATTCTACCCAGTTGTTATGACTGCAGATGCATCCATGAAGGACATAGTACAGTTTTGTACCTACCATAAATGTAGATGTCTGAACTGGATAGCATCTGCAGTCAGGATTACCCTCCCTCCTTCCCCTCTGTGGTACTCCTAGGGTATTTATCCCCCTAATAGCTAGCTGGTGGGGGGAGTCTCTTATGGTGTATTTGTTTGTATATATGTACATACATGCTTATTTCTTGTGTTTGCCTTCTATCTTTTGGAAACATTGGCATTTATCCAAAATTTAGCCTTCCAAGAGGGCAACTGGCATCTGGGGCAAGAAACACTGAGGAAAATGGCGTTGGCTGATGCCTTTATACCCGAAGACCAGCAGAGATGACGTCGGGTGAAGTGCGACATCAGCCGAAGCCGGACCCAGACTTTGGAATCCGGCCGACCGAAGGGCTGCCTGACGACAGGACAACCCAGTTGTTATGACTGCAGATGCTATCCAGTTCGGACATCTACATTTATGGTAGGTACAAAACTGTACTTTTCCTTAGCTCCTGGCGCAGAGGGGAAACCCATTTCTAAACAGACCATTTCTAAATGGATTTTTCATTGCGTGCACTTTTGCTATTTCTTTCATGGAAAGAGTCCTCCAAATTCTATCAGATCTCATTCCACTAGAGCAGCCTCTACCACCACTGCTTTCCTGAGAGGTGTCCCTGCTAAGGAAATCTTGGAAGCTGCCACCTGGACATCCATCCACACATCTGGACATACAAGCTGGCTACATTCTCCAAGACTAGAGCAGCCTTTGCTTCTGCAGTCCTGCAGGGCATGCTAGTATCCCCTTAATAGGCTGCTTCCCTTTATTCCTTCCTTCACCCTTTTATCTCCGCTTTGGAAATCCTCCCACAAGTGATGACTGCAACAGTAAAACACGAAGAACATTGTACAGTTGTGTACACTTACCATAAATGTAGATGTTCAAGTGTATTCACTGTTGCATTCCTGTTTCCGTCCCACCTTCCCCCTTTGCTTACTTCTTCTTTGGGGCTCTTACCTGTTGGGGGCAAGAAAAATTGATGTAATGACATTGTCTTTCTTCCTTTATAGCCCTGACAACCTGACGTCAGTCCCTGTGCACAGACGGCCGATGCAGGAGGGAAATTCTGTACTCTGGCATTCGGGCTGGCCGAGAGCTTCCCAGCAGGGATAACCCACAAGTGATGACTGCAACAGTGAATACACTCAAACATCTACATTTATGGTAAGTGCACACAACTGTACGTTCTGTCTTTTGTTGCCCTATCAGCTGCTTGCCTCCATGGAAAAGTAAGAGAAAAAAGAAAAGTGTAGTCCTCTGTTGCAGCCTGAGAGACAAGCTGAAAACTTGATTGTTAAATGAAAACTTTTCATTATATTAGTGTTATCATATTTGTTTCCACTAAAAAATTGTTATTAGATTAAGTTAAGGGTCTTAATCTAGACATTCACCAATGCAAAAATAAGAGAAAACATGTCAGCTCTATGTATTTTATGATCTGTGTACTTTTACACAACATTCCCCACCACAGCAACCCAAGATTATAGTCTATTAACTTAGTCATGCTTTTCTCTCACTTTTCTTCTCTTTTTGCACTATAATACCTACACTTCTTAGTAGCAAAAAATAAGAAAGAAGTAGAAGGGGGAGAAAAAAGCATCTGTTTACTTTAGTAGCTTTATCACATACAAGAACAACTAAAATGCTTTACTGTAAAATATACAGTTTATATTTGTGGAAAGTTTTATGCGGTGGTGGTGCTGCGGTAGCGTTGTCGACTCACAGTAAGACGTTGTCACGTGTACTTTTACACAACATTCCCCACCACAGCAACCCAAGATTATAGTCTATTAACTTAGTCATGCTTTTCTCTCACTTTTCTTCTCTTTTTGCACTATAATACCTACACTTCTTAGTACCAAAAAATAAGAAAGAAGTAGAAGGGGGAGAAAAAAGCATCTGTTTACTTTAGTAGCTTTATCACATACAAGAACAACTAAAATGCTTTACTGTAAAATATACAGTTTATATTTCTGGATAGGTTTATGCGGTGGTGGTGCTGCGGTAGCGTTGTCGACTCACAGTAAGACGTTGTCCTGTTCAGTTCTCAGCTAGAGCGTCTTCTGTGTGGAGACATGCGTGAATGGGCGTACCTTCATTGAAGGTTGTGCGTCAGGGCCGGCAACTCGGCACAGAAACATCTACTGCCAATCATTAGCGGACCGGAGTTCCGCTGTGGCGACCCCTAACCGGGAAAAGCTGAAAGACACAACAACTGTTAATAAAAGAAATAGTTTTGCTCATGGTGCTCCCAATTATTCTTGTCATGTCCTGTGCTCTTCTGTGTCTCTCAAGCATTTTCCTTTGGAAATGTGAAAATGATTTCAGTGATATAAAGTCTCTCCATCTGATTTATTATCAGAAGAATGACAAGCAGAGTCCCCATGTGAGGTTGTTCTATCTCACCGTTCATTCTTACTGATGGGTTTGGAGCCAATCCCTTGGCTCTGAGTTAGCCTACTACAAAGCTCGAGGTCTTCAAATAGCTCGAGGCCAAGTCCCTATCCCATGAAACACCTAGTTACCTCAGATCTAGTTTGCCACTGCAGCAGATCGGAGGTTCTCACTAGCTCGGGCCAGTAAAACCTTACTTTTACAAATATTTTCTTATAATACTGATAACTTTGAGTAGATAGTTTTAAATACACTATTAAGCTATAAGAGCTTCTAAAAGTATTTCCCTTTCCCTTGGTGTGCTTTCTTATAAATTTCTAGTTGGCCTTTTTTTTTTTTTTTTGTTTAGGCCTAGTTTAAAGAGTGTTTTATCAGTGACCTTTCTGTCACCGTTATCTTATTCTTATACTTAGATGCAGAACAGATCAGTGATTGAGAACCGCATCCACACATACAAGTGTACTAAAACATGCATTAGAAACAGCAGGCAGAGCACTGTTAACTTGCAAGTGTGCTTAGTTAGTGACCTTTTGTCACAGTTTAAAATTTTTGGATAAGGTTTATTTTATTTAGAGTGTGCTTAGTTTAGAATATTTAGATAAGGTTTAGTGTGTGTGAAATAGCAGCTATCCTTATAACTGTAGTTATAGTTTGCTAACATTTAATATTGTGTGCTTTTAGACAGAGTTTTCTCTCTCAATTAATATTTTATCTGTGTCTAGATAAGTACTTGTTGTGTGTGTGTGTGTGACTTTAGCCTGCATTTTTCTAAAGGCTTTTGACTGTGTTGCTGTTCAATTTTCAAAGTGTTCATTTTGACAGTAATCTTGTTTAATTCTGTGTTTGGTACAATATGGCTGACCAAGATAAACATCCTATGTCAAGATTTAGAAAATGCCCCAAATGTGGCCAAAAAATGTCTCTCACTGACAGTCATGTCAACTGTGAGTATTGTTTAGGAGAATTACATTTACAAGATTAGCTGCTCCATATGCCATTCTTTCTCTTCTAGGGTTCTCCAGAGGAGAAAGAGGAAGTTGATAGATAGAGGTTTGCTTAAACTTTTCAAGAAGCCTTGAGCAACCAAGATGGATCCAGCAAGTCCTCAGTCTTCTGAGACAAAAAAATCCAAAAAGTCTTCAACGTAGACTCCACAGACATCGGAGCCAACCATCTAATCTTTTCGGAGCCGGTCCCCAGTCCTGGACCTGTATCCAAAATATCTAAGTCTCCTTTATTACAGTCGGTACCACTTCGATCCATTCATCTCGGTCTTCTGTTAGCCTTTCTGATCTGGATGTGGATCGTGTGGTGCAGAAGCTGTTACAGGCACCAGCCTTTGCAAAATTTTATTGGCACTGACCCAAGTGGCTTCAGAGCCAAAGACCCTTATGCCAGCTACAATTTTTCCTCCTCTGAGCCATACTGGTCCTTCAGAGCTGGAGGAATCAAACTTGTTGATTGTGGAGCCTTCAGAGCCGATGCCTGCTCCAGTGTCCTCGGTTCCGTTTACTCTGACGTCCTCAGTGCCAATCAAGGACTCTAGGAGCTGACATTCTCTGGTCATGTCCGGGGAGGATAGTTGGACCGACTTTCATTATAGAGTATAATGCCCCATTTGGTATGTACCTCCCAAGACATCTGCAACAGCTGGAAAGGCCACAGAAATACCTCACTAAAAGAATCCCAGGCCTAAAGCAGATGCCATATGCTGACCGTCTAAAAAAAACTCCAGCTATACTCTGTGGCATATCGTCTACTCAGAGGCGATCTCTGCTTAACATACAAGGCCATGTCAAACCCTGAGCTGTTGGACATGCTCCACTTAAAGAAATCCCAATCCCTCAGAGCCACACACTCCAGGGATCTAAACCTTATCACAATGAACAAAACATGCTGGAGGGATAGGTTCCTGACCCAGAGACTCCCCATACTCTGGAATAGACTGCCCATACATGTCAAGCAGAGCACCTCATTGGCCCTCTTCAAAAGGAACCTTGATGATTGGATGGGAGATAGGAAATGCACCCCGGGGATCATGTCAGTTGCCCTGCTAGACAGGGGCCCAGAGAAGTAAATACTGTGGGAAAAAATTTCCAGGGAATTGTTATGGCTAGGCTTGCATAGGCCTTAGGGCCGATAGCCTAGTACCAACCTATGAACTCTGCCTCTCGGGGCTTCGGCTCGGATGAGCTCGGCTGCTACCTCGGGTTCGGAGCCCACTGTCCCAGTGCCAGGGGGTATCGATAGTTTCCTCTGATCTGTCGGTCCCTTTGCATTGGAGCAGGAGGAGTGCCATGAGGAGAGTTAAGTCTCCTAAGACATCCTCAACCTCAGGTCTGGCTTCTTTCTCCCCCTAAAGTGCCTGTGTCTGCTTCTGCTTCTGCTTCACAGATCCTGGCCAAGCATAGAAACCCAGATCCTCAGGAAGCCCGTGCTCTTCCAAGACCTCACCAGAAGCTCCCACTGATGAGGTTCCCAGGAAGAGAGTTTGTAAGAGGAAACCTCTAGACTCTCAACAGGAATCCCTGACATCTGATACTGACGGATGATTCAAAGGGTCCCCACGGTCCCCTCTGAGGATATCTCATTTGCTGAGATACTAGAAATCCTTAAGCAGAGGGGTGACTGGCAGTCCAAAAACCCTACTGAAGATGAGTCTGTTCTCCTGAAGGCTTTTGGGTCTCAGCCCTCCACCACTTGGGTGTCTCCACTGTTCAATGAGCTGCTGCAGCTGGTCTCACGAAGGGCATGGGAGTCACCGGACACCATGGAGCCTGTCCCTAGGAGGCCTAATAAATTTATCTTCGCTCCCAAGACAAATGCTTTCTGACCAAGGGTGCGCCAGTTGATGCCATGGTGGTGGCGGCAGCCACCAGAAAGGAAATTTCAGAAACTTCCTCTTCTATTCATCCTCCTAACAGAGATTCCAGGATCATGGATAGATATGAGAAGTGCACTTATAGTTCAGCAACTTTTGTACTCCGCTCACTCAACTACCTAACCCATTTCACTAGACTGCAAAGAGATCTCCTTAAAGAGCTGGGAGATTCTCTTCAGGGTACAGTAGCTGCAGGAGCATCAGACAAAGTTGCCTCCCAGCTTGCTACCCTCAACTCCATTGTTAACTCGTCCATGCGCCTCATTTCATATGCAGCTAATGGAATGAGCAGGGCAGCGGGTACAGGAATTGCTCTTAGGAGACACTCCTGCATGCACTTCTGTTCCTTTGCGGAGCTCTTCAAGTCATCCTTTGTGAATATGCCTTTTGATGGCTCGTCCCTTTTCAGGCCCAAAGTTAAGGAAACTTTGACCAGGTGTGAGCAGGAAGGAAAGACGGTCTGCCGTCGGAGTCTGTTTTTCCACCCCTAGCAGACCCTACCCCAAGGGTCAAAGGGGAGAGAAAATGTGGTTCTGAAAAGCCCAATGAGCCTTTCAGGACACACGTGGTGAATCTCCCTCCAGGGGCAGAGGAGGGGGTAATAATGGAAGACGCCGACATTGCAGCAGAGGGAGTCTGCAAAACCAGGGTGATAGAGGTCAATTCTTTGGGAAGCCCTATGAGCGCTTCTGAAAGGAGGCCTGACTGTCATACTCTGGAGGCAGCCGGGGGTCGCTTATCTTTGTACCCAGATGCCTGGCTCAAAATAAACTACAACTGGGTACAAAGTATAATTTCCAGAGGATACTTCATTCCTTTTGCCACATCCCCTCCACTGACAAAAAAAAATCCCAGATGTTCCACTCAGTTACAGGGAACAAGCAACAGTAGAGGTCCAAATGTTGCTAATTAAAAGAGTCATCCAACCAGTCCCAGCAGACCAGACAGGATCTGGAACTTAAGATTCTTTTTAGTTCCAAAAAAGACAGGGGACTGGAGACCTATATTGGACCTCAGCAGGCTAAACAAATCTGTCAAAAAAGAGAAGTTTCGGATGGTCATGCTTCAGTTGATACTTTCCTTCTTAGGGAAAGACAATTGGTTGTGCTCGATAGATCTCCAGGATGCGTACTACCACATAAAAATGGCCAGACCATCCAGGGATCATCTGCACTTCTGGCTGGGAGCCAATCATTACCAGTTTCGAGCCTTGCCCATTGGTCTCACTACAGCCCCCAGCCATCACCAGGCATCAACTCATTCAAGCCAGGAACTCCACTCTCTCACTCTGCATCCAGCTGGGCATTACAATAAACTCAGAAAAATCTGCCTTGTCGCCATCGCAACATACCATTTTTATTGAAGCAGAACTGGACACTACCACCACGCTAAGACTTCCAGTGGAAAGAGTCTTACTACTCCATCAGCAGGTCCACATTTTGATATCCAAAAACAAGGCTCCAGCATCAGCAGTTCTAAAGTTGATAGATATGATGGCAGCTGCAATTCTGGCCATACTGCTGGGTTGTATGCACATGCGGATACTGCAATGGCTGTTGTTCACTCAATGGTCTTACCAAGAGCTTCCCATGTCTCACCTGATAATGATCACAGACTCCTGCAAGAAGGGTCTTCAGTGGTGGTTGACCTCACTTCATGTCACGATAGGACATCCCTTTGTTTTACCCCCACCAGCAGCCACAGTGACGACGGACGCTTCCCTGATAGGGATGGGGGGGGTGGCATTTTCAAGGAAGGGCAGCCCAAGGCACATGGACCGATCAAGAGACACATCTGCATATCAGTGTCTTAGAGATGAGAGCAGTACTTTTGGTGTTGCAGTACTTCCAGGACTCTCTTCCTCTGGGTACGATTGCGATTCAGATGGACAACATGTCAGTGGTCTGGTCAAACAAGGAGGAACCAGGTCATATCTCCTTTGTTGCGAGGCCCTAAGAGTATGGCAGTGGGCTATATCCACCCAGTGCTTTCTGTTAGCAATGCACATCCCGGGAAATCCAATGTGATAGCAGACAAGGTGAGCAGAGCAATTTTTTTGCCCCATGAGTTGTTTCAAGAAAGAAATAGCGGACAGGATATTCCACAGGTGGGGCCCAGCCTTGCTGTGACCCTTTTGCCAGTCACATGAACATGAAATGCAGAAGCTACTTTGCCCTGATTCCCCCTCCAGGAGAAGTCCCAAGGGACGCACTCATCCACGATTGGCCTCCGGGTCTCCTCTGTGCATTTCCACCAATCCCATTGATCCCCAAGGTTCTACAGAAAGCAAAAACTCTGGAAAGGACCATCATTCTAATAGCCCCTCATTGGCCTCATCAGATGTGGTTCCCCTTCCTTCGACTTCATCTTTTGGAGGACCCTTGGATTCTGGACCCAGTTCCTGACCATCTGATGCACTCGTCGGGAGAACTTCATCCCTCTCTGCAGTCTCTGAAGCTGACAGCTTGACTGCTCTAATTCCCATCATAGCCAGGTTCCATAACCTTTCCAATGAGACTAAGCAAATTCTCTTGTCCTCTCATAACTCCTCTAAGGAAACTATACCTTAGCAAATGGAAAAAAAAATTCTGTATGGGCCTCTAAAAACAATATTGATCCTTACCAAGCCCCTATGGCCTCCATTTTACAGTTCTTGACCATGATTTTCAACAAAGGAGCTGCAGCAGCAACTGTTCAGGTTCAACTTGCTGCCATTTCTAATTTTCATCTTGGATTCGAAGGATTGATTATTATGTCACACAAATTATCCACAGCCTTTCTCAAAGGGACCTTTCATCTCAGACCAACTGTGAAATCTCCCTATTCCCCATGGAATCTTGTACCAATAACACTTTGTTTTATAGCACAATAAACCACTCCCATACCTGATAAAAAGTATATATATATATATATATATATATATATATATATATATATTTAGAAAGCTTGTGAGGAAATTATTACTCTATTTTTGTTATACTTGGATCGGTTGTCTGTGTACTTAATAAAGGATTTTCGACTGGAAACAGACTGCCTGCCTTGCTTGGATTACTTTCGAATACTTAGTAATGCTGTAGAATTATATATTTTCTATTATTACTTTTTGACTTGACAATTTTACGTTCGCTACTTCTACTACTATTGTCTGATCTGATTAATATCTACTACTATTGTCTGATCTGATTAATATACAGTGATTAACTAGAAATATATGGACTGAAAATCTTCCACACAGAGAAGTTTCTTACACTGTTTTAAATTTTATGCTTTCCCGCATTATTCTTCCTTCATTTGAACCAGCTTCCTCATGTGACCTCACATTTTTGTCATGGAAGGCTATCTTTTTAGTAGCTATTACTTCTGCCCGCAGAGTGTCAGAGCTTCAAGCCTTGTCCATTAAACCGCCTTACTTGATTTTCCATGCGAACAGAGTCTCACTTCGAACAAACCCCTCCTTTTTGCCTAAGGTTTGCACTGAAACTAATCTTAACCAAATTATTGATTTTGCCAGTTTTATTCCCCAATCATTCCAACAATCTGGAATACGTGCTGTACAAACTTGATGTTCACAGACAGCTCAGATTTTACTTGGCTAGAACAAAAGATTTAAGGAAATTGGAACAGCTTTTTGTTTCCCTTTCAGACTCCAGGAAAGTTATGCCAGTGGATAAAACAACTCCGTCTAAATGGTTATCTGATTGTATCACATTTGCTTATTCAGCTGCCAATATGCCCTTGCAACATAAAATTAAAGCTCACTCAACCAGAGCAGTTTCTACATCCTCTGCCTTTTCTGCCAGACTTCCTATTGATAACATTTGTGCAGAAGCCCCTTGGTCAAGACCTCATACCTTTATCACTTATTACAATGTCGACAGGGCCTCCTTTGGATCCACTGTCCTGAAAAATATACTCCTGTGAGCCACCCGAGATAGATGGTGCTTGGGACACTACCCATCAGTAAGAATAAACGGCGAGATTGAACAACTTCACATAAAGAAGTTATGTACTTACCATAATGTTCCATGTGAGTTGTTCATCTCACCTTAATTTTTACGTCCCTCCCTCCTACCCCCTCCTGGGCTTTTAGAAGACCGAGATACTGGATCCTTCCTGGTTGCTCAACCCTTCTATACTTTCTCTTATGGAGTGCTAGAATGACATATGGTATTATACGCAGCAAACAAGATCTGAGGTAACTCTAGGTGCATCATGGGATAGGGACTTGGCCTCAAGCAATTTGAAGACCTCGAGCTTTGTAGTAGGCTGACTCGGAGCTGAAGAATTGGCTCCAAACCCATCAATAAGAATGAAGGCAAGATGAACAACTTACATGGAACGTTATGGTAAGTACATAACTTCTTTTTCTGCTTGATGGCTCACTTTTTGTTGGACAGACTTTTGCATTTTTCCTTAGCCTATTCTGCATCCAAAAATTACTTTGTTTCTGTGGCAGAAAAAAAAATTATCTGATGGCAGCTGGATATAACAGCTTGAATCTCACACTTCCCTCAACATTCCCTGTTTACTGGAATAAATGTGTTTCTCTTCCAATGAGTGTACAGTGAATAATCATTTTCCACAGATAGTGTAGCATCTCCAACTTTTAATACTTTGCGCTTTTGCCACAGTTTTGAATGGATCAACTCTTTCTGCTGGTAGGTTTGCACCTTTACTATTAAAGGTCTTGCCTGCTTTTTCTTGGCCATATTTGGAGCATACACACTGTGTGCCCTTTCAATTAACAGGTCCTGCTGTGAAATACCAGGGCAGTTGATTATTTTTGCCTTCATAAAACTAAGAGTCTGTTTCTTCTTATTTATCTGGTACAGCATGTGATCTCTCCTGTAATTCTACCATTTTTTGAAATGTCTCTTCTTGAGGAGTCTCATACTCAGATTGCATTTTCTTCATTTTAACCTCTGGTTTTGCAGTTTTATCAGCTCATCTGAATATCTGTTTAAAGCTTCTTTGATATTTTTCTAGCTTTCTGTTGTTTGAATTGATATACTACTTCAGTGTTTTGTTTATTTTAATCTGCTCTAAGCACACTTGACTTATTTTTACTGTAGATTACTAGAAGTCATTTCTTGTATCAAAGCTGGAGCTGGAAGTGTGGTTTGATGAATAGCTCCAGGATTCTTCCAAGTCAGTGTTTTTTTCTTCACCTTTTCTAGCTGGTTTTCTTTAGGGCTGTTCTTTTTCCAGGCATCCAGGCTGACTACTTACAATCCAATAACTGAATTTTACTCAAGCTGACAATATCTCTGGCTGATGGTTCTTAGTTTCTGTTTTCATACTGGGAGGGCTGAAGTTAAGCTGTTGATCAATGTGGAGCCATTTTGGGACTTCCAAGATGGCTGCATATTGAGTAACAGCCTAATTCTAGCTCTCCCAGTGTGAAAATAGAAACTTAGCAGAGAAGGCCAGTTGACTTGTGTTTATTATGGATACATTTCAGTAACTGGCTAGTAAGTGTATTGCCTGGATGCCAGTGAAAAAGAAATACTGAGGACCTGGAAAAATCAGCTACAAAAAGTGAGGAAGAAACACTGACTGGGGAAGGTTCTGCAGCTATTCAGCAAAAAGCAATACAATCTCCAGACATGAATTCCAGTAACCTACATGAAGATACAAGACAACTGCACACCACCTGGTTAAAATAAATGAAACACTGATAGAGTATATAAACACAAACTACAAAAGGTTGGAAAATGGAAAAAGTTTTAAACAGATATTCAGATGAGGTGATAAAGCTGCAAAACTCAGAGGTCGAAATGAAGAAAAGGCTGGATGAATATGGGACTGCTCAGGAAGAGATGTTTCAAAAAATAATAGAATTAGAGGACAGACAATGTAGGGAAAACCTGTGATTTTCAGCTATACCAGAGGAGCTGCAAGGAACAGACTGCATTAATTTTATGAAAGCATAAATAAGCAACTGGGCTAGTATTCCACAGCAGGAGTTGTTAGTTGAAATGGCACATCGTGTGTATGTTCCAAACCTGGCTATGAGAAAGCAACCTTTACCCTTAATAGTAAAGATGAAATCCCGCCAGCAGAACTTTTCTGATAAAACTGTGGCAGAAGACGAAGTACTAAAAGTGGGAGACAGCTAAGTGTGAGGAATGATTACTCATTGTACACCAGGCAGAAGAGGAGCAAATTTATTCCACTTTTCAAAGAATGTCAAGATGCAGGTGTGAGATTCAAAATCTTGTACCCCAGCTGTCTTCAAGGTATTCTTTCCTGGAGGGATGAAATCATTTTTTGATGAAGTACATACTAAGGAGGAAATACAAAAGTTTGTCCAACAAAAAGTGAGCTGTGAAAAAGGAGATTCTGTTTCTTGTTCTTCTGGTATTGAAGACCACAGAGAGTTTGTACCTGTGAAAACTTATCCAACATTTCAATGGAAAGTGTTGGAGAGAAGAAAGAGATCATGAGAGATGAAAAGAAGAATCGTGAGTACATTGGAAATGAAGCACAGACAGGATTTGAGAAATGGAGATGAACGGGAGTAAGACCAGTAATTTAATGTGGGTTTACAATGCAGTAAATATATTTGTGAAATATGACAGAAGAAAATTTGGAAATATTGGACTTTTTCATAATTTGTTGGACTTGTGGGGGTACTCTAAAGCATATGCCATACTTCATATCATTAATGTTCAGAAAAGTGCTTTGGGGAGGGGAAGGTGAATGAGAAGGTTAACTGTAAGCAAATATTTTTTTTCTTAAATAGTACTATTTTTGTGGTGTATGGTTTTATTTATATGATATAAAGTTTTCTTTTATTTTTAAGTGTAATATGGACTTGTAAACAGGTGTTTTCTTTTCTTTCTCCCCTATAAAAAAGAAAGAGTAGGTCTTGATATGCACCTGATAACTATTTCAGATCATGAGCCAATAATGTCTAAAATACAAACACAGGGTAATGAAATAAAAATGAGACACTGGTGCTTTCCTACCTATGTGTTGAAAAGAGGAATTTAAGGAATGGGTAGAGGAGATTATTCAGGAGCTATTAGAGACCATAGAAATTTCTTCTGAAAATGTAGCTAGGGAGTGGGATAAAATTAAGGTGGAATTTAAAAATAGGGTGGAAATAAAAGAAAGGGAGCTATGATTAAGAAGTAAGAATTATTTAGAGGGACTGACAAATGTTAAAGTATTGCAGAACAGGGGATCCCACAGAACAAGAGTATCACTGCAGAATGCTAAGCAAAAAATAGGGGATTACCTCAATAATATGCATGAGTTTAGAAAGATTGCTGTTAAGCAACTGTTTTTTAATAACACTAAAGCACAAAAACGTTTATCACAATGACTCAGGCAACAGAAAGTAGAAAAGGCTGTTACCAAGCTTAGGGAGCTTATAACAAGTAAGGTAATGAGATCCTGTAGAGGTATTAGAAATATTTCAGAAATTCTATGAAGGTTTGTATAAAGCAGAAAAATATGGAAATCAAGAAAAGATACAAATGGAAATGTTTATGGAATAATTAAATATGCCAATGTTAGAGGTAGATGAGGCTCAATTACTAATGGTTAGGACAGGAGGAGATGAGATCAAAATTGTGATGTATAACCAATCTACAGTAAAGTCCCCAGGACTAGATGGTATTCCTGTGGAAGTTTGGAAGCTAGGAGGGGAAAAAAATGATAAAGCTCAGGAAGTTTTTGTTTAACGGTATTTTAAGAGCAGGAGAAGTGCCAACATCCTGGAAGAATGCAGTCATAGCTGTAATACCTACAGAGGATAAAGAACCTGTGGACCCAGTTTATACAGGCCCATTTCAATACTAAACCATGATTATAGAGTGTTCATGTCTATAATGGCCAAAAGAATGACAAAAGTAATGCCAAAATTGATAGGTATGGATCAATGTGGTTTTTGTTGAGGGGAGGCAAACATTTGACAACATTAACAGAACACTGATGATCCAGAGGGAAGCAGAACATAAAAAAACACCATTGTTGGTGAGTCTTGATGCAGAGAAAGCATTTGACAGAGTGAGCTGGGACTTTAGGAGCAGGACAATGAAAGCATTTGCATTTCCTAAAAAATTATAAGGTTGATTAGGAGGATATATAAGGGATTGAAGGCAAAAATTAAAGTGGGTAGGTTCCTTTCTGATACTTTGTGCTTGAGCATAGGAACCAGGCATGAGTGTCCTCTTTCCCCTGTATTTGCATTATATTTAGAACCATTGGTAAAGAAACTAAGGGATTCAGAAATTCAAGGATGTAATTGGTATATTAGTTGAGAAAAGCTGGCTCTGTTTGCAGATGGTATTATTTTATACCTGACAAAACCAGAAGGAGACATTATAGTGTTATGGAACATTTTGAGACAGTTTCACATCTTTTTGGGATACAAAATTAATTAAGCTAAAACAAAGCTAGTAGCGGTAAATTATGTACCCACACATGAACTGGTTCAGCAATATCCTTATTTACGGGGACATGATAAAAAGAAAATCGATTAAAAATGATTCTGGTGTGGCAACTAAAGATATGTGGGAAGAGACTAAACAAAAGATAATAAAAAAACTGAGAAATTGGAAGCTTTATTGTATTTATATGGATAGTAAGGTACAAGCAGTCAAAATGTTTTTAGTCTCTTTAGTCTTATACACAGGTCAGGCATATTTTTATCAACCAGAGGAGAAGTTGTGGATAGCAATTAATAAAGAGCTGAAGGACTTTATCTGGGAGGGGAAGATGGCAAGAGTCAAGTGGGATAAGCTGATTCTTCCAGCAGAACAGGACGGATTGGGATTGCCCAATTACACAGTTAAGGCGTCTATAAGTAGCACAAGCAGAAAACTATAATTCAGAGTGGAAAGGGATGATGTTGAAACAGGAAAAGCTCAAGAAACAAGGAGACAGTGGGATTTTGGATGCTGTCATTTAAGGAGAATAACAGTAATCATACACAATATTATATCCATAAAATAGCAGAAAGTATTCTAAGAACTAAACAAACATGGGAATGGAGAAAGGAGAGTCTGCCAACAGGGGTGACTGAAATTAGGGATATAGACAATAGGCAACAGAGGGTTGGAATTTATTGGAGAAAACTGGCAGAGGAACCAAGGTATTGGGATCAAATAACAATAGAGGGAAAGATGACAGAATGAGAAGTTGCCAAGAATTTATTTGGACTGCAGGTTAGAGATTGCCTTCTTTATCAAGGATTATAATCAAAGTATAGGTAAAGAGAAAGAAATAGGAGGGTCCTAAATAAAAGACTAGCACTGGTAGATTTTTAGTAGAAGCTAGAACAGAAGTTGCCATTAATAATTAGTAGAGCATATAAAATATTGATTGATAACTATAAGAACTTTATTTATTTTATTTAACATTTGTTAACCAGGAAAGTCCGACTTGCAGCGAAGCCAATTTTCAGCCGAGGCCCTGGGAGAAACACCCCAGACACATGTCTTTGAATCAATTGTATTCAAGAATCAATCAGAGGAGGTTAAAAAGGATTGGGAAGAGAGATTGGATAAGCAATTCACACAGAAACAATGGGTGGATATATGCATGTCTCCCAAATATGCAACAAAATGTAGAAGATTTAGGATTTTTGCTTGAAAATGTTTATGTAGACTCCAGAGAATTTTTCCTCAGGTAGATAACAATTATTGGAGGTGTGACAGGGAAGAATGAGGTAATTGAGAACATATTTTGGGAGTACAGTGAGTTGGTGGACTTTACGGATTCCCTGCAGGATTCACTGTCAGAGATGCTGGGTGGGCAGATTAGTGTGATTAGGGAGATGATTTTTCTGATACAGAATTGGAATTCCCTAGACGTGGTAAGGCCTTGCTGTGTCTAATTATGGTGGCTGCCAAAAAAGCAATTACCTAAAAATGGAAATCAGACTCTAAACCAACTATATTAGAAGTGGTGAATAAAGTAACAGAGATAAAACAACTGGAATTGAGATCTTTAGAAAAAGGTAGGAACAAACTACATAGGAAAAATGGGAATTGTGGGAACAATACATACAGGGTAGGATGTGGCTGAAAAGAAGTCAGGACTTAAATGAGCTATGTAATATTTGAGTGAAAATGATTGGGTAGATATAAGTGATGTATAATGTTTGCAACTGGAAGTGTGTCAGTATGGTTTGTTATATAAAATGCTTGCAACTAGGATTGCATCAGTGTAGTTTGTTTTCATTTTTTATAAATGTATGATTGCTTATGTCATAAGTGATGGTTTAATAAAGATGCTTTTTTAAAAAAGGGGCAGGAATTGAATAATTTATGTAATATTGCTTAGGTTATATGATGTATAGAAATTTATGTGAAGCATAATGTTTGTTAATTTTAACTTGTTAATACAGTTTGATTACTTTTATATAAATGTAAATGTGCCTATGTCACAAGTGATAATTTGATAAAGGTGTTAAAAAATGTGCAGCCATTTTGGAAGTCCAATATTAAGGAAATGTTGGTTGTGATGCATGATTTGAAAGTCCTTCACCACCCATGGACTCCATGTCTTCTTGTGGTTATGAACAACACCACATCAATGTGGTTCCTCAACAAACAAGGGGTTACCAGGTCATACCTTCTGTGACAGATGGCCTGGGAACTGGCTTTACTCCATTCTATGACTCCGCAGACATCATACATCCCATCAGAGCAAAACGTTATAGCAGACAGACTAAGCAGATCCTGGGCAGACCAGCAAGAGTGGCATCTCAAGACCGTTGTCTTCCAGGATCTAGTCAAATAGATCTGTTTGATTCCTTTTAAAACAGACAGCTGGAGAAATTCTGTTCCAGACATTCTTGCAGCCATGTTTGGAAGACAATACATTCTCTTTCCCTTGGATGAAAATGGTCCTTTATGCATGTCCACCCTTTCCACTGATTCACAAGGCACTTCTGAAAGTTCAGAAAGCTATTCCAGAGTTCATTGTAGTGACCCCCCTGTTGGCCTAGGCAATCTTGGTTCTCCATTCTAATGGTATTGGCCAAAGGCATTTACCACAGAATTTCTCACACACACACACTGTCTTTACTCACACATTCTTAGGAGTGATTGATGCACCCCAGTTTAGTGCAACTACAACTGACAGCCTAGATGAGTCAGTCTTGTCTCCATTTAAAAGTACTTAAATACTTTACATTAAGTATTTAAATACTTAAGTACTTTAAACAAGTACGTTTCATGAAGATGTGCAGCAGCAGTTAAAGTAGGCCAAAAAATGCTACTAGAAAATCTTTTGTTTACAAATGGACAAGGTTTTCTAAGTGGTGCCTTAATGGGAACAGTGGGTCCCTTGAGGTTAACATTTGTCTGCTCTTGAAATTTTTGTGTGAGCTACTTCAGGATGGCTTATATCCATTCATCTCTTCTTGTCTTCTAGCTGTTATTAGCTTTCAATAAGCTGATATAGACCCTTAAGGTACATTTCTCAGAGAAACATAATCAGTATGACATATAAAGAGAAATAGCTAGAGCTAAAATTAAGGTGAAGGAAAGATGATGAAAACATACTAGGAAGAGAAGGAATTATCCAGGAGATCTACAAGAGCAGAGCCAGTTGCTCTCGAGATATTCTTTCATTTTTATTTTGAAAGATGAGTAGTAGGGAATGTTTTGTATGTTCAGAGGAAGAGAATTCCAGTATGTAGCTACTTTGAGTAGAGGGTGTCACCATGGGAGTTATGAGACTGAGTTATTTTGAGCAGTGGTCTATCAGAAGATGTAAGGGACCTGCTGTTGACTTGTAGTTGGACCAGGGATGAAATTGCAGGCCAGTTGTTGAGTATGTGAATGATTTTGTGGGAGAGGGTAAATTAGTTTAGTGTTAGCAGGTCTGGGAGTTCTAGACATTTTAGTTGATGAAGAGCAATACAATGATGGGCTTTATGGGGATGACTGGTGGCAAACTTTGCTATTTTGTTATAGCAGGACTCTAGGTTGTGAAGGGCGGCCTTCTATAAGTTGGTGAAAATGTGTGAGCAGTGAAGAAGGGTAGATAGAAGCTGAGATCTAGCTGTGGCTAATCTGGCTTGGGGTGTTAGGTAAGGTTTGGCCCTATAGAGAGTCCTGAGTTTAGCATGGACTTTTTTGATTGATTGGGAAATATGAATAACAGATTTTAGCTGGTTGTGAATTGTAATGCTTAGGAGCTTGTCTTGGTTTGTAGGCTCAATTTTGGTACCAACGGCAGATAGAATAGAAAGGAGTAGGAAGCTGAGCTTGGATGAGTTGTTTGTGAAGATTATTATCTTAGTCTTGTTTGGGTTCAGAATGAGTTGGTGTTTAGATAGATAAGATTCTATTTCCTGGAAAGAGTTTTGCATCTTTTCTTATAGTTCTAGTGGGGAAGGGGCAGAGCAAATAAGTGTGTCATCAGCGTACTGTATGATGGAGGCGAGCTGGGTTGCTGAGTTTAGGTTATTGGTAAATATGATAGAGAAGGGGACCAAGTATGAATCCTTTGGGTACTCCAGTGTATACAAGCAATAGAGGGGAGAGATTGTTTTCCCACTTAGTAGCCTGTAGATGGTTTGATAGGTAACTGAGAAACCACATTAAGGATGCTGGGCTGAGATTGTACGAATCAAGTTTGTTAAGTAGTAATTGATGGGAAATGGTGTCTAAGGCTTTTGACATGTCCAGGAAGATGGCTGAGACTAGTTGCTCGTTGTTCATATAGTGATGAATAGTGTTGGTAAAGGATATTAATGCTGTGTTAGTACTATGCTTGGGGTGAAAGCCATGCTGGGTATTGGCTAGATGGTTATTATAGCAATAACCCACGCCTGGGTGTGGGTAATGCTGGATTTACCCACGGTTGGCGTGGTTTGGTCCCGAGGCCCGGACCAAACAAAGACAACCGGGTAAATCCAGCATTACCCACACAGAAGTGGTTATTGCTATTATACAATGACATTATTTAAGAAAATAAATAATTACTTTTCATAAATAATGGCATTGTATATCTCTTTGCTGCCCTTCCGCAGCTGTCTGGTGTTCCGGCAGTTCTGATGTACTGCGCATGCCTACGCAGTACATCAGAGTTGTGGCAAAAGCAACGGAGAACGCAAGATCTCTGTTGCTTGTCTCGCTATGTTAAATGGGTTTAACATAGCGAGACAGCTTTAAAATAAGCAACGGAGATCTCCGTTGCTTATTTTAAAGCTGTTCGCTATGTTAAACTCATTTAATATAGTTGACTTTAAAAAGCAACGGAGATCTCCGTTGCTTTTTTTAAACCTGTGTCGCTATGTTAAACTCTTTTAACATAGCGAGACAGTGTTTTATACTAACGGAAAAAGTCCGGGCGACCGGACCTTTTTCCGTTAGTATATTGAGGGATTTACAACGGGCACGCTGGTTGGGCTGGCCAATCAGCATGCACGTTTTAGAGGAGGCATTGTATAATAGAGGTTAGGTGATGTAGGAGTTGGTGCTGAATACATTTCTCTAGGATTTTAGCTATGGGTGGGAGGATAGCAATGGGGCGGTAATTAGAGATATCTGTAGAGGGGCCACCCTTGTGAAGGGAAATTAAGTGTGCGATTTTTCCAGAGATGTACATAATTTTCAGAGACAATGATTGATTAGTACAGAGATAGGATAGGCAATGGATGGAGCTGCTATTTTTAGGAATTTGTTTGGCAGTTGGTCAGCAGCAAGGCAGCAGGGTTTTAGCTTGCTTAGGAGATGTTTGATGTCTGAAGTGTGAATAGGTTTAAATGAGAAGGGTTTTGTATTCCTAGATGTAGAGGAGGGGATTGTGAGCGGTTGATATTGGTGGCTATAAAGGGCTGGTGATGGAGTTAATAAAATGAGTTGAACTGAGAGACTAAGGGTTCGTTGTTATTGGAAGTCAAAGGAGTGGGGGTGTCAACCTGCTGGTCCAGGTTATTGGAGTTGATATAGTCGAAGAACCTTTGGGCAGGTGAGTTTGAGCATGAGTAATTCACCCAGTCAATGCTGGGGTAGTTAAAGTTGCCTTAAACCATGGTGTTCAGATTTATCTTGATAGACTCAAGTTGATCCAAATAGGCAGAGTGGGTGTCTTGATTCATGAAGGGGGTTCTGCTGGCAGTGACTTGAATAGGTGTTCTACCAACAGTTAATTGCACTTGAAGTATCTCTAGGGCATAATACTGTTTAACCAGTCTGGAGGTGTATTTATTGGGTTCCTATTGTATGATTGAAGACGCATTCTTTCGAATGCATCTTGATCGAACTTGAAAGCACATAATGGCAAAATAGCGAAACAGCATACAAGTGATTTCTTTCCCAGGGAAAGAAATCGCTTGGCCACCTCATTTACTTTGCCGTATTTATCACTGTAGTGTGATCTCAGAGTTGGTATATTTAAGTAAGGGGGGTGTGGGGGCAAAGCCCCCCCCCCACACTTTATGTAATGTTTTAAAGTTTTTTTTTCTTTTCTTTTGTGGAACAGCAATTTTTTTCCCTTGGAAAAAATTCACTGTTGTAAGTGTTCGGGATTGTAAGCTTTCACTTACATGGGGTCGATAAATCAGCGTTCGCCTTTTTAAGCATTCACTGATTTAATATAGACCCTATTTAGCTTTGGTGAATATTGATACACCACCTCCTTTAGTTTTCTGTCTTCTATATGTGGTCTGAATGTGTGGAAGGAAGTGTAACCCATTATGGCTGGGGTGCTCTTCACTGCCTTGAACCAGTTTTCTTGACTGCACAATTGTCTGCATCCTCCAGGGAGAGGACTGCTTCCAGTGAGTGCAGTTTCAGAATTCTAGCATTTAGCATCATGTTCTTGAGGTCGCTTTTGGTTGGTATTTTTACTTCAGGAGTTTTGTCCTTGTGACACTACCTAAAAAAGGCACTATGTGGGTGGCTAGAGCCTTAGCCAGTACCTGAAATCCCAGGCGTGACAGATGAAGGACCATCACTTGCAAAGCATCGAGGTCTGTCAATCATGTCATGCCAAGCCGACAAATACTGGATCCCCTAAGAATGACACCAAAAACTAAGCCAATTATTGAAGTCAGTCATTTTCTGTTTGTATTGAGGCATCATTCTAGGTGAAGGTAAAATGCTGCTTAAGACTAGGAACACACCTACCTGAGATGCATAGTCTGAGAGCTCAGTCATGTCTCTTTGAAAAAGAAATGATGACTCCTTTTCCAGACAAAAGGGTACATTCACCTGCGGACGGTGTAATTGGTGTAGTTGTGTGAAAACAGGTAGCTCATTTTTCATCAATGGAAGAAAGTACAATATTGGACATAGGATAAATTGTGAAACTAGGTCCATTGTCTACCTTGCTACCTGCGATAGCTGTCCGGCGTACTATGTTGGTAAAACCGACCGAAAATTTAGAGAGAGGATTTACCAGCATATGTACGCAGTAAAAAAGCACAACATCGAAAATGCTCTAGCTAAGCATGTTGACCAACATATTGGACACAAATTTTATTTCACAGCTATAGACCACATTCCACAGAATAGTAGAGGAGGGCCTACATCGATTAGACTAGAAACCAGGGAATTGGAATGGCAAATTAAATTAAATGCATTCAATTTCCCTGGTTTAAATGAGAATTGTAATATCTCTTGTCTGTTAAAACTAAAAAGTTACCTTAGAAAATGAAATTGGTGTGTATGGTTTATAGTGAAATGGTTTTTGGATATTATTTGTTTACTTTAAGACATCCATTGAACCACAGTAAGACGACCTTGAAAAGGTGGGTACACGAATGGGTTATGTACACCTACCATAGATTATGTCCTACCACCTTTGGTACACAATATACTATTTTACATATATTATCAGTTTACATACATAATTTTTATATTACTTTTTATCGGATTGATAATTTAAGATAGTGTACAAAAATATAATACAACCTTTAGGGGGGCAAAAAAGATATGGTTTTATTCAGATGGTCATATTGGTTACTTACATACTGTTTGGACCACCACATATTTTATTGAGTACTATGGAATATAGTGGATTAATGAATATGTGGGTGGAAATGCTCAATAAAAAAATCCCTTAGCAACAGGAATCAGGTTATGGGATTTATGTATTTTTTAAAAACCTAAAAGGTACTCTTTTAAGCCATTGTGGCTGATTGTTTTATAAGTTAGGAATGTCTGCATGATATGTATTTAAGGCACTAGTTAGAGAGAAGTTCATTTTTTACTTCAGTTTAGTCTGGGTTTTGAAGGTTTTCCTTCCCCTTTGATGTGTGTATATATATAGAAATACAAAAAACGGACGTTTTTTTAAAAGAAATAATGGTCTTTTAAAAAATGGTTCGTTGAAAATGTACCTTTTTTAAAATGGTCCTTCAAAGGAACGATTGACATTTGTTGTTGAATTAGTACATACTGGTCATGACTCCTTTAAGTACTATAGCAAAATAGCTGCAAGATCAGGAAGTGACGTATGTACGTTTTGCTAGCACAGTGCATAAATAGTTTTGTGATTTTAAATGAAAAAATATGTTTCTCTGAGGAAGCCATTCAAGGTTGATTGGCGAAAACGCTGTATTTGGTTTCACAAATAAATTCTTTTTTTGCGTTTAGAATATTTAACGCCTGCCGTGCATTTGTGGATTTGGAGCCGTGTTTTTGGTATTAGTTTGATTACAGTTGCTCAAGTTTGTTAAGTAGTAATTGATGGGAAATGGTGTCTAAGGCTTTTGACATGTCCAGGAAGATGGCTGAGACTAGTTGCTCGTTGTTCATATAGTGATGAATAGTGTTGGTAAAGGATATTAATGCTGTGTTAGTACTATGCTTGGGGTGAAAGCCATGCTGGGTATTGGCTAGATGGTTATTATAGCAATAACCCACGCCTGGGTGTGGGTAATGCTGGATTTACCCACGGTTGGCGTGGTTTGGTCCCGGTGAAGCCCAAGGACCAAACAAAGACAACCGTGGGTAAATCCAGCATTACCCACACCCAGAAGTGGGTTATTGCTATTATACAATGACATTATTTAAGAAAATAAATAATTACTTTTCATAAATAATGGCATTGTATAATGCCTCTTTGCTGCCCTTCCGCAGCTGTCTGGTGTTCCTCAGGGTAGTTCTGAAGTACTGCGCATGCCTACGCAGTACATCAGAGCTGTGGGCAAAAGCAACGGAGAACGCAAGATCTCTGTTGCTTTTTACTGTCTCGCTATGTTAAATGGGTTTAACATATGAGACAGTTTAAAATAAGCAACGGAGATCTCCGTTGCTTATTTTAAAGCTGTCTCGCTATGTTAAACTCATTTAACATAGCGAGACAGCTTTAAAAAAAGCAACGGAGATCTCCGTTGCTTTTTTTAAACCTGTGTCGCTATGTTAAACTCTTTTAACATAGCGAGACAGTGTTTTATACTAACGGAAAAAGTCTGGGCGACCGGACCTTTTTCCGTTAGTATATTGAGGGATTTACAACGGGCACGCTGGTTGGGCTGGCCAATCAGCATGCACGTTTTAGAGGAGGCATTGTATAATAGAGGTTAGGTGATGAAGGAGTTGGTGCTGAATACATTTCTCTAGGATTTTAGCTATGGGTGAGAGGATAGCAATGGGGCGGTAATTAGAGATATCTGTAGAGGGGCCACCCTTGTGAAGGGAAATTAAGTGTGCGATTTTTCCAGAGATGTACATAATTTTCAGAGACAATGATTGATTAGTACAGAGATAGGATAGGCAATGGATGGAGCTGCTATTTTTAGGAATTTGTTTGGCAGTTGGTCAGCAGCAAGGCAGCAGGGTTTTAGCTTGCTTAGGAGATGTTTGATGTCTGAAGTGTGAATAGGTTTAAATGAGAAGGGTTTTGTATTCCTAGATGTAGAGGAGGGGATTGTGAGCGGTTGATATTGGTGGCTATAAAGGGGGCTGGTGATGGAGTTAATAAAATGAGTTGAACTGAGAGACTAAGGGTTCGTTGTTATTGGAAGTCAAAGGAGTGGGGGTGTCAACCTGCTGGTCCAGGTTATTGGAGTTGATATAGTCGAAGAACCTTTGGGCAGGTGAGTTTGAGCATGAGTAATTCACCCAGTCAATGCTGGGGTAGTTAAAGTTGCCTTAAACCATGGTGTTCAGATTTATCTTGATAGACTCAAGTTGATCCAAATAGGCAGAGTGGGTGTCTTGATTCATGAAGGGGGTTCTGCTGGCAGTGACTTGAATAGGTGTTCTACCAACAGTTAATTGCACTTGAAGTATCTCTAGGGCATAATACTGTTTAACCAGTCTGGAGGTGTATTTATTGGGTTCCTATTGTATGATTGAAGACGCATTCTTTCGAATGCATCTTGATCGAACTTGAAAGCACATAATGGCAAAATAGCGAAACAGCATACAAGTGATTTCTTTCCCAGGGAAAGAAATCGCTTGGCCACCTCATTTACTTTGCCGTATTTATCACTGTAGTGTGATCTCAGAGTTGGTATATTTAAGTAAGGGGGGTGTGGGGGCAAAGCCCCCCCCCCCACACTTTATGTAATGTTTTAAAGTTTTTTTTTTCTTTTCTTTTGTGGAACAGCAATTTTTTTCCCTTGGAAAAAATTCACTGTTGTAAGTGTTCGGGATTGTAAGCTTTCACTTACATGGGGTCGATAAATCAGCGTTCGCCTTTTTAAGCATTCACTGATTTAATATAGACCCTATTTAGCTTTGGTGAATATTGATACACCACCTCCTTTAGTTTTCTGTCTTCTATATGTGGTCTGAATGTGTGGAAGGAAGTGTAACCCATTATGGCTGGGGTGCTCTTCACTGCCTTGAACCAGTTTTCTTGACTGCACAATTGTCTGCATCCTCCAGGGAGAGGACTGCTTCCAGTGAGTGCAGTTTCAGAATTCTAGCATTTAGCATCATGTTCTTGAGGTCGCTTTTGGTTGGTATTTTTACTTCAGGAGTTTTGTCCTTGTGACACTACCTAAAAAAGGCACTATGTGGGTGGCTAGAGCCTTAGCCAGTACCTGAAATCCCAGGGGTGACAGATGAAGGACCATCACTTGCAAAGCATCGAGGTCTGTCAATCATGTCATGCCAAGCTGACAAATACTGGATCCCCTAAGAATGACACCAAAAACTAAGCCAATTATTGAAGTCAGTCATTTTCTGTTTGTATTGAGGCATCATTCTAGGTGAAGGTAAAATGCTGCTTAAGACTAGGAACACACCTACCTGAGATGCATAGTCTGAGAGCTCAGTCATGTCTCTCTTCATATAGTTCAGAGAGGTACGTCTCAAGTTGTTCACACCAACATGGACTATGATGGAGTCATAACAGTACCCGTTTAGAGTCTTGAGTGCATGTGTGATATGGTGGATCCTGGCACCTGACAACAGCTGACCGTGACCTTTTCCTTATCCAGCCTGGTGAAAGGGACATCTGTGTGTCTCATGATGGAATAACCTGTAACTAATATGTTGAGTTTAGTGTTTAGCTTTATGGGCTTGACAGGTGAGACACTGGTGCATGAGCTATTGTGTGTATTGTGTTTTGCAGAGGAAATCTTATGTGTAGAGTGCTTCTGTTTGTGTTTGGGGGGGTATGTGGTGTTTGGGTAAGTTTCTGGCAAGGACCTCTGCATATGTAGGTTTGTGTGAGGTGGGTTTGGATGGAGTAGGTGGTGGGATGTGCATGCTGACAAACCCGCTCAGCGTCAGATGTACTGATTGGAGTGTGAGAGAGAATGGATTCAAGGTTTTTGTGGACTGAAGTAGGAGGTTGTCTGTGTACATAAGACACTTGCTGCAGTGTCTCAGGATGCCCATGTCAACCAAGCTAGCTGGAGAAATTGTTGGACATTGTCCATCCATAGTGTTAGGAAAAATGTATATGGTCAGAAACAAGAATATGGCACGAAAAGGAGTCACACGTAAGAATAACTAGTGGATGAGGTGTATTAGTACCTCAGAGGCTAGGCTTAGTGCTGCTCTAGTCAGTAGAGCAGGGCCTCAGAAAAACTCTTGAGGCTGTTATCACAGTGGGTGGTTACACATTTTCCTAGTAATGCCTCTTTGCCTGAAATTGTGGTAATGAGTGCTACACTAATGGGATACAGCTGTATCTAAAGGAAAATTTGTCTAAATTATCTGTCTGTATGTGGTGCACAATTGTGCGACAGTAGACAGTGCTGACCAATGTGCAAATAAGCAGAAACCCACTCAAAGGTGGGGCTTAAATACCAGAAGGTTAAAACCTAAAAAAACTTTAAAAAAGCTCTAAAGAATCAATGAGGTGCTTACTCCAAACCCTAGGCCAGCCAACCTTTACTGGCCAGGTACCAATCAGCACAATCCTCTCACTAGAGTGCAGAAGGGCCCTCTCCAATCCAAGATGGCCTGGAAAATGTGCTCAGAACAAACAGCCACTACAAACAGGACCAGATGCAACAAACCTATATCTGGCCTGTACTACAGCTACTAGCTACACTATCTTAAGCTGAAAACAATAAAGAAATGTTTACCACAACAGAAAAACAGCAGTGAGACACTAAATAAATATTTTAAACAGCAAATAAGAGCAAGGAGACTCTAAAGAATGATTTTAACTGCAAACAATTCAGTTATGTAACACACTTCTTTGGGGGGGGGGTCAGAACAAACAAGCAGATGCTTTACAAACAGAGGAAGTTTCTAGTAAATACTTTACAAGCAGTGAAAATAGCAAAATGCTTTGCAAACCGTGAAAACAGTAACAAAAAATTTAACAGGCCCAGTAAGGCAGACAGTTGCAGTTCAACGTGCAGATTCATTTATAGTAACAAAATACAATAAAAAAGTACAATAAATAGTAAGAATAAGCAATAAATAGTAAAAATAATCATGAAAACAGGTAGTTTATGTTTTTTAAGAAGCCTCTAGTTGTCTGGTATCTCATTACAGAGTTGTGGCTGGTTGTTTTGCATATAAAACCCCAATGAGCAAATTCCCCCTTTGTGAGATCTCAGCTATGTTCTGGAAGAACTGACTTTACCACCTGTTGAACCAGCAGCTGAAGCTGATATGAAGTTTTTATTGTGGAAAACTGTTTTGCTTAATGTTCTGACATCTGCAAGGTGAGTTTCTGAGCTGCAGTCTGTCATGGTCTGACAGCTTTACATGATTTTCCATAGAGATAGAGTTGTGTTGTGCACTAATCCCTCTTTCATTCGTAAAGTGATCTCAGTATTCACTCTGTCAGTATATTTATCTCCCTGTGTTTTTTCCAGAGTCTACGTATAAGAGAGAGAGAGAGAGAGAGGATACTTCATACCTTTGATGTGTATCAGCATCTCAGGTACTACCTTGACAGAGTGAAAGTCTTCAGGAAGGCTGAAAGGCTTTTTTATTTCCTACACAAGCACAAAAAAGTCAACATGTCTCCGGGCAAACCTTTGCAAGTCGGTTGTCCCATCGGTATTGTTTTTTGTTACACCCATCATGGCAAGGCGAATCAAGACAAGGTAAAGTGCATTCCACCAGGGTATTTTCCTCTTCAATGGAGTATTTGAAAAAAGAGGACTCCAGAAGTATTCTACAGGCAGCAACTTGGTTCTCTGCCCTTACTTTCCAAAACACTACAAGCTGGATGCCATTTCTAAATCCAGAGTAGGCTTCCCTAGGACAGTTTTCCAGGGTCTCCTGGAACTTTATCCTTCCTCCTCCCAGGTTAAAACGATGAGTAATAATGTCACACAGGAAAACCAACTGCTTAAAAACACAAAAAGAAAAATCTAGCAAAACTGGACTTTCCACTGTATGATCCCTTAAACCTCTTGTATCAGAGGCAACATGGGGTATATGCAAATTACCCTTTAAGGATATCAGGTATTTCAGCTAAATGACAATACTGAAGGTCCAAGACTTTTACTTTTGCTTTTAAGTCTATTTATGGACAATCTCAGGCCAATAAAGCCAAACTCCTCTAGCTGTGGACATGCATGCTTCTGCCTTCTTATGGCATCATCAGCACAGCATAAGATGAATGTTTGACTTTTGGAAACCCAGGGTTTTGTCATACCCAACTGATATCCATAAACAGAAGGGTGTCTACAAAATATCCCAACCAACAAACTAAAACAATGAGTAATAAGGTCACACAGGAAAATCAATTGGTTAAAAACACAAAAAGAAAAATCTAGCAAAGTTAGCCTTTCCACTTTGTGATACCTTAAACCTCTTGTATCAGAGGCAACATGGGATATATGCAGAAACATGCAAGCAATTGGCAAGTGTATTGCAAGCTAATCACACACAAGCACTTGTAGTAGACCCAAATTAAAAGTATATTAAATCTGAGCAGAATTACAGCAGAAGTAAATCACAGCTTTATGCATCAAAAGTGGATTATTGTAAATCAGAGATACATTATCAGCTAAGCTACAAAACATGGCTATTTCATGGCCTGCCTAACAGAGGGATGTAGTAAATGTAAACGATGTTAGTATTGGTATGTACCTGATAAATCTGAGCAGAGTCATAAAAGGAAAACAAGGAAACACCTACTCTTAAGAAGTAGAGGACACCACGGATAATAATATAGCAATAACCCACGCCTGGGTGTGGGTAATGCTAAATTTACCCACGGTTGGCGTGGTTTGGTCCCGAGGGTGAAGCCCGAGGGACCAAACAAAGCCAACCATGGGTAAATTTAGCATTACCCACACCCAGAAGTGGGTTATTGCTATTATACCATGACATTATTTAAGAAAATAAACTGTTACTTTTCTTAAATAATGGCATAGTATAATGCCTGTTTACTGCCCTTCCGCAGATGTCTGGCATCCGCGGCAGTTCTGATGTACTGCGCGCCTACATCAGAGCTGTGGGCAAAAGCAACGGAGAAAGCAAGATCTCCGTTGCTTTTGTTTTTAGTGTTTCGCTATGTTAAATGAGTTTAACATAGTGAGACAGTTTTAAAATAAGCAACGGAGATGTCCGTTGCTTATTTTAAAACTGTCTTGCTATGTTAAACTCATTTAACATAGCGAAACACTAAAAAAAAGCAACGGAGATCTTGCTTTCTCCGTTGTTTTTAAACACTGTCTCGCTATGTTAAATGGGTTTAACATAGCGAGACAGCTTTAAAATAAGCAACGGAGATCTCCGTTGCTTATTTTAAAGCTGTCTCGCTATGTTAAACCCATTTAACATAGCGAGACAGTGTTTTAAAAAAATGAGTTATACTAATGGAAAAAAGTCCGGGCGACCGGACCTTTTTCCATTAGTATAACTCGATTTACAACGGGCACGCTGGCCAATCAGCGTGCACGTTTTGGGGGGATCATGGTATAATAATAATTAGATACACCAGCCAGAAGAGAGAAGTACAGTTTATACACACAGTGTTGTGAACTCAGAAGATCAAAGGTCTACCATAACTGTTTCAAAATAAATGCTGCAATTTTATGTACACTTAAGTAAAGACAGAGCAAGCTATGCATGTGCAAGTAAGAGTAATAACCTTATATGTGGTTGTTCAGTCATTAGTCAAGCGACTCTTCATGACTTCAAACTCAGCACACTAGGCCTGTTTGCCAGCAACTTCTTTTACGTTCTTGCAAATTCATATTCATTACTTCAGTAATGCTGTCTACCAATCTTAGCCTCTGCTAATCCCTTCTTCTTTTGTTTTCTATCTTTCCTGGTATCCGTGTCTTCTTCCCTAGTGAATCCTGCTTTCACATTATATGACCAAATTATTTGAGTTTTACTAATAGACATTTCAGCGAACAATCTATGGTTACTTCCTTGTATATCAACTTCAGAAGCATCGATTTTCGAGTGCACAGCCTTACCTGTAGTTATCTTTGACAGCTGTATGTTGTTAGTGAGAAAACCACAGTGTTGACTCAATAGACTTTTGATGACAGTATGATATCTTTGCTGTTTTAAATCTTATCTAGATTTGCCATGATTTTCCCTTCCAAGAAACAAGTGTCTTTCAATTTCATGACTGCAGTCATCAGTTGCAGAGATTTTTGAGCCCAGGAAACAATGTTCTGTAACTGCCACTAGTTCTTACCCATCTGTTTAAAAAAAAGATTAAAGGGAAGATATGACATAATATTTATTATTTTTGTTGAGCAGCAAGCCATTGCTTTGCTTTCTGCTTTCACCTTTGTAGAACAGAGCGTGTGTTGTAACTTTAAAAGCATTTTCAATTGTGGGCATGTGCATATAAATAGTGAGCACATGCAGATAGCAGTGCCATTTTGAGAGAACAGCCAGAGTGTTAACATGTATGAGTGTGGTAGTCAATCTGTTTGCAAGTTTAAGTTACTAAACCTTAATCCTGATGTGTTTGTCTGTAGTAAAGCTGCATGAACCGAACCCACAACTGTTAGTCTGTTTTATCCTGACCGGATAAGAGAAAACCTTCATCAACGGGCTCTTCAAGTCTTCCTCAATTTCAGCCAACTGAGTGGTATCACATGCATATCTAAGGATCTTAATATTTCTGACAGTTTTAATTGCATCTGATTTATCTAACCCAGCATTTCCCATTATATATTAAATAAGAAGAGTAAACGCTCTCTTCCTGTCTTGAACCAGTTAATTATTCTTTAGTTGGTCCTAACTGCTGCTGCTTGTTCTTCCTGTAGATTCCACAGGAGGCAGATATGTTGACCTGGTATTCACATTTTCTAAGAACTTGCCACATTTTGTTTTGGTCCACATAGTCAAAAGCTTTACAATAGTCAGTAAAGCAAAAAGATTTTTCTGAAACTCCCTTGCTTTCTCCGTTTTCCAGCATATATTGGTAGATTTATGTATGGTGCCTATACTCTTTCTATAACCAGCTTGCACATCTGGCAGTTTCAGTTCATATCCATTTTCTCCACTTTCCAGGACATTAGAGAACACACCAGTGTATATATATCAGTGAGGTTAAGGTCTTTCTTACATAGATCTAAAAATTCCTACTGCCTCTTATTAATATTATCTGCTTCTGCTAGATCCCTCCCATGTTTGTTTTTGTCATGCTCATTTTCACCTGGAAGTTTCCATTAATATTGCATGTCTCCTTGAAGAGATTAGTTGCCTTTCCTTTTCTGTTATTGTCCTCCATTTATTTGCATTGTTCGTTTAAATATGCCTCTATCGGCTCAAGCTATTCTCTAAAACTCTGCATTCTTTTTGGTCCCCGTCTTTCTTTGCACATTTCTAAAGGTTCCACAGATGGCAGTTATACCTTATCAGCCATTTTCTTTTTCTTTCATCGCAATGTTTTTGTTGCCACCTTCTCCACAATAATGTGAATTTTTATCCATTGTACTTCTGGCTTTCTCTTAGTCTGGTCTAATTCCTTAAATCTATTCTTCATTTCTACTACGTATTCATTTCCAATATTGTTAAACTTGTGTCTAGTTAGATTGGAGGCTCTCCTATATTCTTTTAATTGTCATAGTGCCACATATGCTGTCTAATGCATTTCTAAACTATTCGTGGATGTTTCTTAACCTATATGTTTTGATGTCACAGTGGCATGGGTCATTTCTGAAAATGATCTGTCAACCAGTCTACTTACCTAGTTAATAAAATAAACAGAGACAAGTCTAAGTGTTTTAATAAGAAATCTGATTGCCTAAGCTACATATCAACTCCAAGTCTTGTTTTAGCAGACTGTAAAGTATATATTCCCTCTGATTTCAGTATTGGCTGTTTGATGACATCAATGTATAAAACCTTCTTTTAGGCTGTTGAAAAAGAGTGTTTGCTTAACAAGTACATTTTCTAGGTAGAATTCTGCTAATCATTGTCTCACTTCATTACATACTCCAAGGACAAGTATGCCCATTACTAAAGCTGCACTTCATCTTTAACATTCCAAAAGCCTATGACAATGTTAGTATCTTTTTTTGATGGTATTTTCAGAAAATGGTGCAGATCCCCATAAAACTGACCAATGAGCTCCTGTTCGGCATCTGTAGTTGGAGCATGAACCTGCATCACTGTGATATTAAATGGCTTGCCTTGGAGTTTGGTTGAAACTATGTTCTACCATTCCAGGATGTAATCGAGCACTGCTTTTGACACCCTTTTATTGAGTGTGAGTACTAATCCATTTTTTATGCAAGATTCTTGTTTTACTGAAAAAATATTCCATGGATAGAAAACAATAATTTAAATATTGGCTGGCATTTTAGGTTTTATGCAGTAGAGGAACAGTGACTGAAACTCAGGAGTTTTACTTTATAAATTAGATGTATGACTTTCATATGGACTGGAAGCTACCTGTCCCCTTTTAGACTGAAGTAGTTATGCTCTCTCATAAGTGATCATGTCATAATTTGCACTGCTTATTTAAAAGTGTTTGCCATTTTTGTGTATTAGGCTGAATTAACAGCTAGGCAGGTAATGCATATTCCACATGGGGCATAAACACCTGTTTATTAATTAAAAACCTGACTTTTTTATCAGTAGATTGTGCAGTCGTGTAAGAGCTTCTACGTGATGAAGAAAGTTTCACTTTGTGTTATGAGGAAGAAGATGGGATTGCACAACTCACAGATATTTTAAATGTTTTACTGCTTCATTTTGTCCACCCAGGGTTGAGTCATTTGGGATTAGTTTTGTCATGGGTAATGAACAGAAAAGATTTGGCTTTATTAGAGTCAATATTGAGTTACTTTAGTATGAAAATTGATGGGCCTTGGTAGGTCCAGACTTTGGCTTGTTTTAATTAGTACTTGGAAATGGTCTGTGTTTGAAGTTGTCAAGTTATTTGACTGTGGTAATGCTGCAAGGTCTGGGATGGTGATGGTGAGGCTGTTTATATCTAGTGTGATGTTAATACACTGCCACTTGCCTGACCAGTATGGCACACCTATGGCACAGATATTCATCATCATTATCATTAACCCCTTTTTCCCATTTTCTACATGGGGTCAGGGTGTCATGTCCCCCTCTCTCAATTCACCGCCACTCTCCAACATTCTTTGACAGTCATGCCTGATTGTCACAGGTGTTCTCGCATACCATCCATCCATCTCTTTGCTGGACACCCTGCTTTCCTCCTGCCTTCTTTCTGTTTGTCTGTCCCAAATCCTCTTCACCAGATTGTCTTTTGCTTTCCTGCATATGTACCTGAACCACCATAATATGTTTTCTTTGACCTTCTCTACAATTGGAGCTACTTGGGTTTCTTCTCTGATGTTCTCATTTCCTTGTTTGTCCCACAGTGTGTATCCCACCTCCCATCTCAGGCACTCCATCAACTCTAGCTTCATCAATTGCTCTGTCTTCACTGCCCAGGTTTCTGTACCATACAATAGCACTGGTCACACCACTGTTTTGTATTCCTTACTTTTCAGCTTCTTTGGCATTCTTCTGTTACATGCTACCCTTGACGCTGTGCAGCAGTTGACTCCTCTGATTCTAGCTGTGACCTCCTTATTCAGACTTACTTTCTTCTGAACCACCCATCCCAGGTACTTGAAGCTGTTAACTTCCACTATTTTCCATTGTATCGCAGTTTTCAGCTTATTCTAATTCCCCATTTGATGCCATTACAACTGTCTTATTTGTACTAGGTTTCATCCCATGTGCCTTCAGTTTTGCATTCTATTCCCCAAATGTTTGTTGAAGTTCTAGTTCAGAGTCTGCCCGTAATGCCATACCATCTGCATATAGCAGCTTTGTTGATCTATCCCCTCCAACCTGTTTGCTAATGTAGTTCATCACTAATATAAACAGCAGTGGGCTCAGAGTAGAACCATGATGTACACCCACGCACACTGGGAACCCCACTGTGAGTATGAGCACTATTCATATGTGTGTCATTGGGTCTTCATACATAGCCTGCACTAATTCTACTGGTGTTTATGGGACTTTTGAACCATTGCAGGACTGTCTAGATTAGTTTTCTTAGGACCTTGTCATCTTTCTCCAAGTCTAGGAATGCCCATTTGCACTATTTTCTTTTTCTCTAGCTTCTTCTCAACTGCCTGTCTCACTGCAAACGTTAGGTTGGTTGTGCTGAATCCTGATCTGAATCTGAACTGCTCATCTCCCATATCACTTTCTTTTATTGTGTATGTTCATTTGTTAATCACCGTCTCCAGAACTTTCATGCAGTGTGAGGAGAGTTTGATACTTCTATATTGCCCACAGTTGTGCATCTCCCCTTTGTTTTTGTACACTTGCACTGGAATGCTTATTTCTTAGTCATCTAGGTGTGCTTTTTTGTCCATGCTGCTATGAGTAGCCTCTGGATTCATCTCTCCCCTAACAGCTTGATTACATCTGACATGACCTTTTCTGAGGTTGCTACTTTCCCTTACTTCATTTTCCTTAGTGCTGTTTGTATTTCTTCTAGAGTGAGCTCCTCTTCCTCTTTCATTATAAGCTGTGTATGGGGCAGTACAACTTCTCTGGGGCTCTCTTCATTCACAACCTACTAGACATACTCCTTTCATCTATCTCTGATGTCCTATGGACTGGTGATGAGGTTGTTGCTGGCATCCGTTATTAAGGGTGTCTGATGACTATCTTCTTTATCTTTTTGTCTTTGCTCTGCTGCCTGATAGTTTCTTTGTGCTGTCTGCTGAATCACTTTCCAGAAACTGATAGGGTGCCTCAGATTCATTGTCCTTTACTACTGCAACTGCTCTTTTAACCTCTTTGTTAGCCAACCAGTATTTCTTCTTAGCCTGGCCCATCTTTTCTGTCTCCCAATTTTTACTGTAGTCCTCCTTTCTTTTATGACTTCCTAGACTTTTGCATTCCACAACCAGCTTTCCTTGTGTACCTTATTTCCTTACCTGACATGGTCGCATATCTGTTCTTTTGTCTGCACAGTTTCTGTTTTGAGGTGCTACTATTCTTTTTCAACTCCACCTGTTTCCTCTTCTTCCTGTGTTGCTGGAAACCTTGTATATTTCCTTGAATTCGTGTGCTTTCTCTCTAATTAACTTCCACTTCTTCAGCCACGCCTCTGTTGACATTAGAGCCTTGTCTGACCACTGCTTGCAGCTGATTGTGGCAACCACTGATTTATGCTGTGGGCTGATTATTTCATTGGTGATGACTTTGCAGTTCCTGACTCTACCCCACTGTCCTTTCCTTACTAGTCTACCCGAGTTGCATGTTGGTTGCTGTTGTATGTGGTCATGTGATTGTCTCTGTCGCTGAACTATGTGTTGGTCACTGTAATTGACAGGATTCAAACCTGTCTGGAGAAACCCCAATGGATTTCTAGTCCATCACTTTAACCACTCGGCCACAATTACAACACCCATCACCATCAAGCCGTTTGCCAAACAGACATCTAAAGTGACCTCTCCTTTATTCCTGATGCTCCACCCATGTGGAGCCAGGCAGTCCTCATATCCTGTACTGCCTGTCCCAATATGTGCATTCAGGTCCCCCCATTATCAACACCAACTCATGTTGTCCTGCTTTGTCTGATAGGTCCTGCAACTGCTGCCTGAATGCACTCTTCCTGACCATCACAACCCTGCTATGGGGTGTAAGCAGATATTATGAATAATGCCGTATCCTTACACTGGAGCATGATTGTCATGAGCCTGTCACTAATTCTGATGACATCACTTACTGGCTTCTGAAGCCTGTCCTTGACTTCAGTTCTCTCACCACTTGTAGTTTTTTTCTCCCCCTAATTATTAGACTCTGGATCGTAAGCCAAGTGGCTTTCCTGCACTGCCCTTCAATCTTGTCTTCTGGATACAGAGGGTGTCCAGTCTCCTCCTTATCATGTCATCCACTTCCTAGCTGCATCCTGTCAGTGAACCGATAACAATTATAAGTTCATGTCTGGCAGGTTGATTTGTTTTACATCCAACTTTTGGTCAACAGAGTTATCCCAGGTATCCCAAGTTGGGCAGCTGTACACTGCCTGGCCAGTAGCTTATTGACCCAGGGCTGCTGCACTTAATGGCAGGCACACACTGGCCAATAGGGGCACATATACCCTCTGCACTGCAAGCATGGGTCACTATCACAGGTTACAGTATGTTGTGTTCTCAACCCACTTAGCACTGGCAAGTACCCATTCCCATTTTGTGGTAACACTAATCAACATGACAAAATCACCTAAAGCCAATTTTACACCAAGTGGCTAGCCCTGGAACAGCATTCAGTATGTAATCCATGTTCTCCTCTGTCTAGAGAACACTGCACCCCACAGTTGATGCCCCATCTTAAAATTAGCCAAATATACTATTAAAGTATGTTAGCTATAGATAGGCAGTATCTGTCTTCGAATGATCTATCCATCCCTCCATTCATGCTTACATATCACCCTTGACTTGCATATTGAGTCAATGAGCAGCCACAACCATCCACTGAGTATACTAGTCAAGTAGGGAATGGAAGTATATTGCCATGCATTTCTTCCGTATCACACACACAGACACACACACAGACACACACACACAGACACACACACACACACACACACACACACACACACACACACACACACACACACACACACACACACACACACACACACACACACACACACACACACACACACACACACACACACACACACACACACACACACACACACACACACACACACACACACACACACACACACACACACACACACACACACACACACACACACACAAACACAGATACACACACACACACACACACACACACACACACAGACACACACACACACCCTAAGGACAGTTTAGATTGACCGGTCAGTCTACTACATATGTTTGGGAAGTGGGAGGAAGGTGCAGTATGCAAAGAAAACCTGCATAAACACAGGGTGGACTTGAAAGCTCCACAGAGAAGGCACCACTGTTGTGAATTGAACTGGAACCTACTGTAAGATGACAGTGCTGCTCACTGCCCACTGTGCCAGCCTCCAAATGTGGATGCTAGCAGTTATAATTCACCAGTTTGTGGAAATAGCTTTATATGCATCAATAAACAGCCAGTCCTAAGCTTTTGATAGAGCATACTTAAAGAAATTAGGCAACACAAATGGAAAACTAAATATACACTCAAGTATGTTGCACACAAAAAGGAAAAAAATAAAAATGAACAGATGCACAAGAAAAGCACTTTCTAACAGAGTACCCATCCACATAAAACAAAGCTCACCCCTGTCTATATTCAAGTGCAACACGGATCTGTGGATTGGAAACCGAAAATATACCTCAGTACTATTCCACGGTATTACTAATGGACAGTGGCAACTCGTAAATGCTTTATCCCATGCATGGGTTCACTCAAATTATCTGTGGTATCATCCCAGCTGCTCTCATTAGAGGTAATATATAATTATCAACCATGAGAGGGGTAAGGCCAGTCTTTAACCCAATGGGATAGGTTCATTTGAGCAACAAAAGGGAAAATGGCTAGGCTTAAAATGATTCGCAAAGGCCAGCTAGCCTAGTACTTTTCTGTGAACCTGTATAGCTGGTTCTGCCTTTATCACTTACTGCAAGTAATTGTAATATGTCTACTTCTGACTTTTGTGAGCATTTAACAATAAGAAAAGACAATTAATGTTGAGTTACAGGCAGGAGCTCAGAGTCTCTGGGAAACAAACTGTCTCCCTTGTGATCGACAGTCCATGTAAATATTGTCTTAAATGCTCCAGTGCTTGAGTCCTGTAAGTACTGAAGGGAGAACAGGTTTTCTTTGCTACTACAAGGATAACTGTGTAAAAATGTAAGAACTTAAATATCTATGTCAGCCTAGACAGTTCAACAAACATGTTAACACTCTTTGCAGGCATTGCAAATACCAATAATACTATAATACTGTAAAACAACAATGCACTTTACCAGTAATTCAGAGGCTATCGGCATTGTAGTTAATGTATACTATGATTGCATACCTACAAGAAAACCTTTCTTTCAACTGTTTAGTGCTATAGTTTTCTCTGCTACTGCACTTCAGATCCTTGCAATCCACTGTTTTCCTTCTAAGTGAGCACAAGGACCTAGGTTTGTAATGTTATATCAGCATTTCTTAAGTACTGAAAACATTCAAGTATAATGCCTTTTGTGGTGAACATCCAAAGATGATTGCTGGTTCATCTGTAGCCAATTTGGTTAACATGTTAGGCTGTCTAACTGTTCCAATGCCACAGTGGCTAAGGTGTTTGTTTGCTGTTCTGGTGACCCAGATTCCAGCTGCAGCTCTGATAATGTGTTGGCTGAAGGAAGGAGGGAGGCATAAGCATTAGAAAGCTAGCTAGCCTTCAATGGGGGTAAGGTTTTGGAAGACCCATTTTGGAAATGACACCTAACAGTGGCTGGGTGTCAGCCCCTGATGTATTTGCTCTTGAGCCAGTATGGACATGAAATCTTTGGCTGCATTGCATTCTTTACATGTGCTTCTCTTCAAAAACAAAGGTTGAATAGGAGATATTCATTAAAAAGTTGAGCCACATAGGATGAATAGTCAGCAACCACTCAACTATTTCCCCCAGCCGTCAATGGCTGCATTTAGTTGTAATGCAGGGAACATGTATGCCAACAGGGAGGTAATCTTGGTTTGTTGGCTTGTCCTGATACATGGAAATAAATTCTTGACATTTTGTTGTTCCTATTCACTCCAGTACAGTTCATCAAAAGGTGTCTTCCAAAACAGGGTATACACCAAGTGGTGTTCAAAGTCCTGCAGCCTTCTGCACAATCCATAAGGGAGCTTCTTCCCCTAAACCCTTTACTTGAACACCACAAATCCAGGGATGCATCCACATTGACAGAAATGGCAACTCATGGTGAGTTATGATTTTGATGAGTGGAGATGGCAAGCACATATTATGTTACCATGGAAGCAAACTTCCAGAGCCAGAGTACAGGTGCCTAAAGTTGTTTAGCTAAAGTACTACAAAAATGTCATTGAACATCATATACAGTGATGGCTAGCCACATAAGGAAGAACATTTTCTAAATAAATCCCCTAAATCTACCAACAAATAATATTTGTGTGCATATATAAGTTGGCAGTCTAGGGCTAAATTTCTGATTCCCCATCTGTTGGTCCAGGTTGCATTTGAATAGGGTGAGTGAGGTACCCTGCTTCACATGGATGGGAAGCCTGTTTCAGAGTAGAGATAGTCTCTGAGACACATACCTGCCCCTCCAGCATGTTCTATTAATGCTGCAAATGACAAATAAGGTTTAGGTCCTAGAATTAGGTTTTTCTAATGCTGGGAGGTTATCTGGGCCTTACTTATAAGCTATCATCCGATCCATTTCTGAGGGATTTGTGGATGTGCAGCAAGTCCTTCAGTACTGGATCGGGCGATACCTTGTAAGCAAAGCATAGATCACCTCCAAGTAGTCCATAGGAGACGGAGTATCAAGATAAGGCTTTGAAGTGATCTGCATATTCAGTGTGGCTTATACCTTGTATTCTTTTTGTATGGAACCTCTGTGGGCTTTCCAGTTATTATGAATGCATGGTAAGGTACCTAGCAAAGGTTGAATTGTATTCAGTGGTTGGTCTAATGAGAGGTGAGTACAGTGAGTTAATGACAGTTGGACTTGGATGTCATACCTTTGTTATCAGTTGCTTATTACAGAATGATTTCTTTATAAACGTAGACACATGATGTTCAAAGGTCAAGTCACTGTCCACATATGTTCCCAGATCCCTAACCACTGGGCCTGTTCTTTGGGGTGCAATGTCTGTGTGACAATTCCCATAGGTAGTTGACTTTCCAAAATATACTATTATGCACTTTTGGCATTCAGTTTTAGACCATGACCATGGCACTAATCATTAGTTTGTGACATGCCCTCTTGGAAGATATTGGTGTCCTTGGAGGGTTCTGTAATCACATAAAGCTTGTAGTCATCCACACACCTAGTCAACCAAAGGCCTTTAATGTTCTCTCTGACTTCTGAAACATCGATGCCAAAAGGAAGTTGCCCCAGTACCAATCTGTGAGGGACTGCACTGGTGACTGGCCTTTATGTGGAAGTAGAGTTCCCTGTACTGACTTCCTGTGTCCTGTCTGTGAGGCAGTTGGCTATCCAGTGAGTTACATAGAGATCTATTCCTAGTTTTTTGAATTTGTTGATAGTGCCTGAATGGGGATATTGTGTTGATTGCTTTGGCCAGAAAAGGATAAGTAATGTGTATCATTTTATCCTCATCCATAGCTTTGTTGATTTTCTCAAAGTCTGTGAGTTGAGCAGGCACAGTCTGCCCTTGATGAAACCAAACTGTGTTTGATGCAGTGTCTCAAGATTTCCTATATTTTTATTTGTAATACCATTGATAAATCTTTCCATGGCCTTATATAATGAAACTAACCAGACTTGTGAGTCTGTAATTATCCAGGTCAGTAGATGCCCCCCCTCCTTTTGTAGATGAATAACTGTCACAGTCCTCCATTTGCTAGGCATTAAGCTAGTTTGGAGGCCAAGGTTGAACAATAATCTTAGAGGAAACTGTAGGTTATGTTTCATGCTATTCAGAAAGCAACCTGGGATATTATCAGGGTCCACAGATTAAGTATTTTTTTGGAGAGTAAATTGAGGACCTATCTTCTAGTGGCAGCTGGGGAAGTTATGGTCAGGGGTATCTCTTGGGAGGTGTCAGGGGGGGCATTAAGGTGAAATTGGAGCTAAATTTATCAGCCTGTAGGTTTGTTATATCCTGTTCCTCAGTATAGGTGGTTCCATTTACAATTAGTTTCATTTCCTAGTAATAGATTTTTGGCCGCCACCATAATTAGAGACAAAAGGCCTTACCATGTTTAGGCAATTCTGATTCTGTTTCAAAGCTCAGAAAAATCATCTCCCTTGTCTCAGCAATCTGCCCACCCAGCATCTCTGACAGTGCATCCCGCAGGGAATCTTTAAAGTCTGTCAACTCACTGCACTCCCAGAAAATATGTTCTCAATTACCTCTTTCATCCCCGTCACACTCCAACATTTGATGTCTATTTGAGGAAAAATTCTCTGGAGTCTGCTTGGGGTATAAAAATATCTATGTAAACATTTCCAAGCAAAAATCCTAAATCTTCTAGATTTTGTTGCATATTTGGGAGACATACATATATCCTCCCATTGTTTCTTTGTGAATTGCTTATCCAATCTTTCTTCCCAATTCTTTCTAACCTTCTATGATTGATTGTGACTGGTTTTGATGAATATTGAGACACCTCCACTCTTTGTCCCTTCCTGTGCAGTAGCTGGTGTAAATGTGTGGAAGGCATTGTAGCATTGCAGTGCTAGGGCACTATTTGAGGCGTTTAACAGTGTCTCTATAGCTACAGAAATGCTTGCATTCTAAAGTTGAAGAGAGCTTGCAGGGAGTGGCGTTTATTTGCTTAAACTCCCATCTTTAAGCAGTAATACCTTCAGGTTATCCTGGGTTGGTTTTTCTATTGGTAGGTTTATCAGGTTGATATTACCTAAAAAAGCACTATGGAGGCATTACAAAGTTTTAGCCAATATCTGAAAGCCTAAAGTGGAAAGGTATGGATCATCTTTGGCAAAACACCTTGTTCTGTGAACCGTATCCTCCTAAGCTGACAGATATTTTACCCTCTTCGAATGACACCAAAGTCTAAGCCATTTATTAAGTTCAGTTATCTTCTGCTCATATTGTGGCTTCATCCTCAGAGATGTAGATTGCTGCTCAATGCCAGGCTCATACCAGCCTGGGGCACACAGTCTGAGAGCCCTGTCATGTCTGTCTCTTCATATAGGTTCATAGGTGTTTACTAGGCTAACGAACACAAGGGGCTTTTTAAGCCTAACCATGCATCCCAAATCTCTGACAAGTTCTGAAACCCTTGATAAGTGTATAGCAGGGGCTTGGGAGATGAAACATTTACAAGCTAGGGCCTGGGAGATGAACCATTTACAGGTTGCCTGTGTCCATTAGAGACATAGGCACCAAACCAGCGATCTGACAGATGTAAATCTCTGGTTATTAACACCCACGTGAACAATTACAGTCTCGTACTGATACTTGATTCAGTGACCTGAGTGCGTGTGTGATGTCACAGATCTTTGTCCTGCTAGGCAGCTGACCATGACCCTCTACCTGCTCAGCTTGTGGAGTGGAAAATTTGTGTGTCTTATATTAGAATTCCCTATGACTAGAATACTAGAATATTAGCTTGAATGGTGGTGTACCTTATAGGCTTATGAGTTGAGACACTATGGTTTGAAGCTGTATACGCCATGGTGGATATTGTATTGGTAGAATATTTGTGAGGTTGCACAGTGGTGCAGCGGTTACATTGTCGCCTCACAGCAAGAGGTTCTCCAGTTTGATTCTCAGCTGGGGTGCCTTCTGTATGGAATCTGCATATCCTCCCTGTGTTTGGGCAGGTTTCCTCCAGGTACTCCGGTTTCCTCCCAAGTTACCAAGACATATGTCAGGAGCATTTCTCGTCGGGCCTCCAGTGAAAATTTGCTTTGTTCCACGGCGGACTTTCCCAGTAAACAAATGTTAAATAAATAAAAAAATAAAAACTCTGTTGTTATAGCTGCATCTAAGATGCCTTTGATGTTTGGGTAGATTACTTTTTAGGATCTCAGTATGTGTGAGTCTGTATATATGGTCTTTATTGTGAGTTGTGGGTATAAAGTGGTGCGGTATGTTTTTGACAACCTGCTTGGTGACTGTAGTAGCTGCATGTGAGAGCCTTGACTCTAATGACAATGTACAATTACATCTTTCATGCACTGTATCTGATTGCTTAAGAATTAGGTGGTAGTTAGTAAACATGAGGCAATTGCTACATTGTCTCAGGATGGCCATTTTCACCAAGCTGGGTAAGACAGGAGGAAAGTGCTTATCCATAGTTTCAAATGGATTACAATGGGAGGTGTAGTGGGGGATATAGAAAATGTTTTTTTTTTACTTGGGCCCTGTTTAAGTGAAATGATAATATTTAAGACTGTTGCAGCAGTGCGTTTCTATGTGTAAAACACAGTAATGGTAATATAAGGGTTTACGACAGGTTTGTTTGGATGCTATTTCACTAAAAACTACAGTCTTAGTGTAATCTCTCAGAGTGCTGCTCCTGTATTCATAAACCAAGTGCTTGCTGCACATTCAGGTACTTAGGAATTATCAGAGGTTGTTTTTATAGAAAACTTTGGATTCAAAGTGCTGTGTCTTTACAGGGCATTGTTAACCACTGCTGTGCAATGAGTAGCATCATGCAAACTTGACGACTTTATACAGGCACAGAAAATCAAAAATCCAGCTAAATATTCCACAGGCCAATCACAGCACATTATAAGCTTTCCACAGTGGTTTCCAAGCTCAGGAGAGACCAGGTTGCTCTTTCGGCTGTCTGCTGCCACCGGAGTGCAGACCTAACCTTTCTAACTATAAAATCACTAAAAAGGAGCCAGAAGGGCAGGAATTCCAGCAACTGCAGCAGTAAAATAATAGAAAACACTTTTTAATTTAAATGCCAAAAGTGTAGAAACCAGCAGTTAAAACATTGAAATACAGTAGCACTTTAAAGTGTAAAAAATGCAGAAACTCAATAAATAATGCAGAAATATAACAGCAGCATGTATAAATATCAAGAAGAAGTGCAGAAGTTCTTCGTGTTTCACTGTTGAAGTCATCACACTTGAGTTATCCTTCCAGGGGTAGCCATCAGTTGGCCCAAATACCAGAGGCTTAGTATTTCTGCGTCGGTTGCTGTCGCTCCAGGACTGACGTCAGGTCGTCAGTGGTTTAAAAACAGGCAGCCGGCACCATTACATCAGTCTTTCTTGCTGAGGAGCCCGAAGCTGAAGCAGTTCACACGAGTGCCGCTCGGCTGCTACCTGAGTTTTCATTTCCAAAATTGAAGTTGAAGTCTTCTAAAGCTAAGTACCTCGTTGGGGATCCTTTTTTCTTGCTCTAACCAATGTCAGAAAAAGCTATCAATTGTCTTGCCTGTGGAAAGCAAATACCACACCGAGATTTCCATTCTTACTGCATCACCTGTTTAGGCCCAGACCAGGATGTCCCTCGCTGCTGGTTTTGTGCTTTGTTCAACACCTGAACTATTCGTCGTTCAGCCCTTATTGTAGCTAAAGACTTTCGCTCTTGATCTCTGTATTTCGAAATGGCTTCAGTAAGCCATCTGACTACCGAACTTCCGAAAAAACATAAGGATAAACACAGAGACCGCACAGGTCCAAAACCGCCGATGATGCTTCCGTTAAGCTAGTCGCCAGTTCACTGGTACTCAGTGAGTTGTTTTTACAGCCCCTGATGCTCGCATTGATGGATTCCAGGCCACTACTGACACTCGTTTGGAGTCCGGTATGCCGCAAGACTCTTCTTTGAATATGGAACCTGCAGATGTCTCTACCTTGGATGGGTCCGGAGCCACTATGCAGGCACCAGCTTCTGAGGAAGTTCTTTTCACTACCGATGTTCGACACAAACCGACTACTTCTTTCGCATCTTCAGTTCTTTCTAAAACTACTGAGTTTCTAAGGCCCAGAGTATGAGCTATGTCTAAAAAAACCAACAACCTTAACTCGCGCACCTGCTTCCTTGCCACAATCACAGATGCTTAAAATGGAAGAATACCTTATCATGCTGATTAGGGGAAGCCAGTCTTCTCCTGCTAAAAGAAAGAGACTTGTCCCCAGCAGCTTTATCTGACCAAGAGTCCGACGACTCTGAGATTTCTGATTATGAAGACATTCCCTTATCTTCTTATGAGGATTCAGATGCAGAGAAATCCATTCCTTCTGCCTCTCCATCAGAGGATTTGTCTTTTGGTGAAACCCTGCATACTTTGAAAGAGCATTTCCATTGGGAATGCCAGGATTATCCAAAAAAGACTCAGGGAATTTTTAGGTTTACCACAGCACAGACCCTTAGCTATCCCTCCAGTTCTGGATGTTGCAGATGATGTCTTTATGGAATCCAGTCTAACTCCTGATACTTTACCTCCTGCTCCCAGGAATCCTGACTGGTATTAGAGTTCCTGACTCACACAAATTTCTTCTCAAGAATCGTACTGTTGACTCAGAGGTAATTTCCCAAGGGCTTAAAGGAATAAAAGCAACCACAGCTAAGAATCCCATTCCCTCGGACAGGGATTCTCAAGCCTTAGACAGATGGGGTAAAAAAGTATATACCTCTGCAACTCTTGCCATTAGAGCATTAAACTGTCAGTTCCACATGCTGAAATACCAGCAACATATCATGGAACTCAAACAAAAAATATCTACCTTCCCTGACTGTGCAGAAAATACAGATTTACAGGAACTTCTGCACTTCGCAAGCCAAATCAGTAAGCATACCCTGCAATGTGGGTTTGATGCCTTAGAAACATCCTGCAGGGCAGCAGTCACAGGTTCTGTACTTAGAAGGCATGCTTGGCTTAAGGGACAGACCTTGCCAAATCATATCAAATCAAAAGTATTGGACGCACCACTGAACAAAGACAATCTGTTTGGCAGCAAAGCAGAAGAGGTTTTAAAAAAGATGGAAGAAAAAGCTAAGTCTGTGCAGACAGATAGACTTTTTGCAAGTTCAGCTTCCAAGAGTCAGTAGGCATTGCCCCTCAAAACATTGCTCCTTTCCAGACCCCTCAAGGCCACCTCAGACTAGACCTAGGGGAAATGGACCCCCCCCCCAGACAGCAGTCTCAGGGTATGCAGAGATCTAAGCAATGGAGTACCTCCACTTCTAAACCAGGGAGTGCTAACCCACCCCTTTATGGAAAGAATTCACAATGACTTCTCAACCCCTCCTCTAACCTCTGCTCATGCCCCTAGGAGGAAAACTTGCCTCCCATGCAAAAAAACTTGGCCTCCATCACCAACGATCGATGTGTACTCAACATAGTGTCACAGGGGTACAAATTTTATTTCCACATGCTGCCAACCCCAAAGGGGTTCCTAGATCTTCCTCCAAACCAGTGGGCAGAGGCACAAAACCAAGTTCATTCCCGACTCTCCATGAGGGCAATTCCGCTTGTTCCTGCAGATCAGACAGGCCAAGGTTTCTATTCCAGACTTTTTCTGGTATCCAGAAAAGAGGGCACTGGCTCCCAGTCTTAGGTCTATCTATTCTAAACACCTTCCTGGTGGTACCAAAATTCAAAATGCTCACCCTGCAGCAGCTTCTCCCTATGCTCTCCAAAGAGGCCTGGTTAGCCACTCTGGACCTTAGAGGCCTATCTGCATATCCCAATCAGAGATTCTTGCAGGAAATATCTACGTGTCAGGGCAGGATCTATGCATTATCAGTTCTCTGCACTTCTCTTTGGCTTATCCACTGCTCCCACAGTTTTCACAAAATGCCTGGCTACAGCCATTACTTTTTGCATTCAAAGAAATATTCAAATTTACCCTTACCTGGACGACTGCCTGATTCAGGCAGACAGTCAGGAAAAGCCATTACAGCACCTGACATTTGTAAAGGACCTACTAACCTCACTGGGGTACACTATCAATGAAAAGAAATCCAAACTTGTCCACAAGTCAAAAAAATGTATTCCTGGGAGCAAGCCTGGACACAGCATCCTATATGGCATTTCTAACTCCAGAAAAACAAGCCTATCTGACAGACTCCTTCTCTCAACTCACCACCAGAACCCAGTTATCCACAAGGAAAATACTGCAAGCTCTAGGGTTCATGTCCTCCTGCATACTACTAATTCCATATGCCAGACTACATATGAGGAAACCAGTGGTACTTAAAAAGCCTTTGGTGTCAACATTCTCAAGATCTGGAAACTATTATTCCTATGGTACCTTGTCTAAGGAAAGATTTTCATTGGTGGACAGCAGCATGCAACCACAACAAGGGTCTTCCCTTTTCACAACCCCATGCCACCCAGACCCTAACCACAGATACATCAGACTATGCCTGGGGTGCTCACTTGGACGGCAGATGCATTCAGGGTCACAGGAGCACAAACCAAATTCCTCTGTACATCAACCAAAAAAAGATGCTAGCTGTTCAGCACTCTCTTACAGCTTTCAGATCCCTGCTGTCTCCGGGGCCTCTACTAATCAAAACCAACAACACCACAGTAATGTGGTACATCAACAAGCAGGGAGGAACCCACTCTTACCCACTCTGCAGGCTAGCCATGACCCTTTGGAATACGGCTTCAACCATGCATATTCACCTGCAAGCTCAATTTCTGCCAGGCAACCAACGCTGTCTGGCAGTCAACTTAATCAGAAATCTCCTAGACCCACACGAGTGGCAATTAGACCAAAACACCTTCAGCCTTGTGACCCAAAAATGGGGTACCCCAAAGGTGGACCCATTTGCCTCCCCCTACATCCACCAGTACAGCAAATTCTGCACCAGGGAACCTCACATTAAGGCCTGGAAAGTGGATGCCCTATCCTTCCAGTGAGAAAACCTCTCAATCTGTGCATTTCCCCCTCTACCTCTTCTTAACCAGAGTATTACTCAAAGTAAGGAAGGAAAGACCAAGGGCAATCCTGATTGCCCTAGATTGGCCACACCAACACTGGTACCCACTACTGTGTAGTTTGTCCCCTTTGCCTCCACAGCACCACCCCCAGATTCCAACTCTCTTGACTCAGCAGGTGGGAGAGTTCTTGCATCCACAGTTGCAGACCGTGAACCTAGCATCTGGCTTATTCCTCAACTTCTCCTCCAGTGGCCAGCCTAAGCAAACAGCTCCTGGCTGTCATACGTGAAGCCAGACATCCCAGTACTAGAAAATCCTATGCTGACAAGTGGAAAAGGTACTGTTCCTGGATCCAGACTAAAGGAGCTGACCCAGCGCAGCCCTCGTTACCTCTCATCCTGGATTACCTAGCAGACCTACTCCACAGGGGCCTAGCCTTCTCTTCCATTAAGATCCATGCCTCTGCACATTACAGCACTGAGCCACCTCTCTTCTCACACCCTCTCATCAAGCAGTTCCTGAGAGGGGCTAACAACTTAAGGCCACCAAGAAGAGTCCCTACCCCTGCTTGGGACCTTAACTTTGTGTTGGAAAAGCTCATGTTCCCCACCTTTGAGACTGCAGCTTCAGCAGAGTTAGAATTCCTCTCTTGGAAAAAAAGCCTTGCTTCTGGCCATCACTTCACCTAGAAGAGTGTCTGAGATACAAGCACTTATGGCTGTGGAACCTTTCATCATTTTTCATGCTGACAGGGGTCTCCCTCAGGACTAACCCAACTTTCATGCCTAAAGTGGTGTCCAGTGTGGCTCTCAACCAATCTATCCATTTGTCCACCTTTTTCCCTAAACCTCAAAATAAGGGGGAAAGGATACTGCACTCTTTATATGTGCACAGACAGCTCAGATTCTATTTGGTTAGGACTAAACCCTTTATGAAATCTGACCAGTTACTAGTCAGCTTTGCACTAGGGGCAGAGGGCAAAGCCATGTCAAAAGAAACCATCTCCAAATGGATAGCACACTGCATGCATTTCTGTTACAAACACCATGGGAGACCACCCCCACAGAGGGTCAGAACACATTCTACTAGGGCAACTTCAAACTCTACAACCTTTCTCAGAGGGGTCCCTAACAGGGACATCCTGGAAGTGGCAACATGGAGTTCTGTTCATACCTTCACCAAGCATTACCACCTGCCTGTCTTTTCAAAATCCAGGGCAGGCTTTGCAACAGCAGTCCTGCAGGGCATACTAGCCAGCCCCAACTCTTCTTGACTGCCTTCACCTGTTCCTCTGCTTTGGGAATCGACCCAAGTGTGATCACTGCAACAGTGAAACATGAAGAACATAGTACAGTTGTGTACACTTACCATAAATGTAAATGTTCGAGTGTATTCACTGTTGCAGTCCTGGTTTCCCACCCTCCAGCCCCCTTGTCTCTCTCAATCTCTCTTTTCTTCATCCTTACAGGGCTACTGGTATTTACTTTCTACTGGTGTTGTTACTCTACCATAACTTAGCTCCCTATTGGGGGCTCCTGACATTTGGGGCAAGAAAAACTGATGTGATGGCGTTGGCTGCCAGTTTTTATACCACTGATGACCTGACGTCAGACCTGGAGCGATAGCAACTGACACAGAAATACTAAGCCACTGGTATTTGGGCCGACTGAGGGCTACCCCTGGCAGGATAACCCAAGTGTCATGACTGCAACAGTGAATACACTCAAACATCTACATTTATGGTAAGTGTACACAACTGTACTTTTAGCAATGTCCAGTACTTATCTAGTTTGGATGGAGCTGGATTGAAGCAGGCATACTCAGATCTCAGTGGAGTGATTGCCAAGTGTCTGTAAGCCCTGTGTCTTTTTCTTTCTTATGCCATTTGTCCACTATGTACACTTGGTTTTGTGAAGGAAGGGGACTGAACACACTTCTGCAAGGGCACTACCAGCAAATGGCCCTGCCCTCATGTTCTGAAGCACAGGTAGTGATTTCTCTGGCCTCCAAGGAAGTAATCACTCCACCCTTGTACTCAACCAGTGCCTGTAGCCCATCACTCTTTCTTGGAGAGATGTATGGTCCATACTCCATCACTCTTCTCTGTCCCTGCCTGCTTGAGTCCTCCAGTGCTGGGTCTGCTAACCAAACCCAAATCAAGTGGGTCACAGTCAGATTTCTGTGCCTCTGCACCACAGGTTGTTGACGAGAAGTTTTTTTATTAGGAAAAGGGAGCTCTCAGTCTGAAAATTTGAAGTCAGTAAGATTCAATACATGAAATATAGTATTTATTGTAGCAGTAGTATTGTATTTTGCATTTTAGGGATACAGAGTATTTTTATGTGATGCCAAAGGTCATCCATCTTAATTTTCAATATTTCAGATTAAGTTGTTGAGAGAGAAGATTACATGTACATTATATCATCTGCTGTTCAACACCATTCTTATTATCTCTGAAGAGAAAAAACTTTAAAGTTCAATTTGCGGGGGTGGGGTGTATATTACAAATTCAGAGAATAGAATGGTGTCCACAAGAGACAGCCCTTTTTAACTCCAGTGACTGCTAGACGTGTTTTCAAAGTGGCATGTTGAATTGTTATTTTACAGGATATCAAACACAAAGGAACCAATTCCAGAATCCACTCGAAAGTAGTTTTATTAAAGCGCTTTTCGTTTCCCAAATAGAAACTTCATCAGAATACATTTTCAAACCCAGCCTACTCAATTTATAGTAAACCCCTAATAATTAGCATGAAACAATTGGCCTGAAATAATTCCATCCCCCTTAAAGGTGTATTTATAACTACTTTAAAAACTTGTACGATAATATAGACATATATACATGCATCAATATTATGATTATCATCGATTTTACAGGATATGTTTCCTGTCTCCTAGAAACTAGTGCTTATGACTCATAGATGACTGCTATATAGCTGAAGTAGACGATTAACTGAGCCAACTGGCTAAATTGACAAATTGATGAACATGCTGTTGGTCAACCATTGTCCATACCAATATATGTGCATGTATATGTAGATCAGAGATTGTATTTATAAATTCTAAAATGGTCTGTATTGTAATTCTGCTAATATTATGACAATAGCAGATCTGTTTGTTACTATGGCTGCATAAATAGATTTATCTTGTTGTTTTCATTAATGGTTATTGATGCTATGCACATCCACTGTAATTTTGTCATGTTCTATTAATCTGTTATAGAACCTGTATTCCATATGAGTAAGTGAGCCGTTTCGATCAGTCTTCTTACCTTCTCAACAAACAAATAATATATAAACAAATCGGTAACTAACCTTGAGCTACACCAGCTTCTGTAATAATGTTCCATGGTCTCTTTGCAAGACAAGAAAATATCCAGATTATTTAACCAGTGGCACCAGTCAATAAGGACTATTATAGTAAGCCAGTTGTCTTACTAAACATTGGGGCAAGTATCACAAAATATTTCTTTCTTTACTGTTTCAGCAACTTTTTTCAGGAAATCATATTAGAGTATTCATAGTTATTTAGTAGTTTTTAATGTTTGCTGAGTGCTGTTGTTTAAGTTTCGCTATTTCTTTTGTAAAAATAAAACAAGAACTATACACAGAACATAGTTCTTGTAAACAGAGTGATTGGTATTTGGGGCACACTAACTTTTTTAATGTCCTCTTGGTCATTTGGACCATTTGTTCTCCATCACTTAGGCGAGGATTGATGGAGAGGGCACTATCATTTAGACAGCGGTTGGGGTTATTTGTTTTTTTGTTGTCTGAAAGCCATTTGGCCCCTGTCCATACTTGGTTTTGTGAGGGAAGGGGGTATGCAGTGCTCTGACTGCACTTCTGCAAGGAGCACAGCCAGAAAGTAGTCCTGCCCTCCTGTCCAGAAGCACAAATAGTGTTTTCTACAGTGTACACTCCTTTCCCTCCCTGCCTGGGTCCTCCACTGCTGCGGCTGCTAATTGAACCCTGGTCAGCTGAGTCAGATTCAGAGTTCTGTCCAAGTGCACCACAGAGGCAGACACTAACAAGTTGTTAATCAGAAGTTTTAAGATAATAGAAAAACTGAGAAAATGAAAGCTCTTTTATATGGATATCGATAGTAAAATGCAAGCAGTTAAATTGTTTTTGTCCCTTTCGACTTATACACAGGTCAGGCATATATTTTTTTATCAACCAGAGAAGAAGTTGTGGATAGCAATTAGTAAAGAGCTGAAGTATTTCATCTAGGAGGGGAAGACTGCAAGAGTCAAGTGTGATAAGCTTATTCTTCCAGGAGAACAAGGTGGATTGGGATTACCCGATTTGAAGGGGTATTTCACATCAATGCATTTAAGGCTCCTGTACATAGCACAAGCAGAAAACTATAATTCAAAGTGGAAAGGGGCGATGATGACACAGGGGGGAAGCTCAAGGAGCAAGCAGAGACTGGGATTTTGGATGCAGACCTTTAAGGAGACTAACCACAAATAAGCAGAATATTATATTCATAAAGTACCAGAAAGTAGTCTAAGAACTAAGCCAAAACTGAAATGGAGAAAGGAGATTCTGACGAGAGGGATGACTGCAATTATTGATGCAGACAATAGGCAAAAGGGGGGATGGAATTTATTGGAGAAAATTGGCAAAGGAACCAATGTATTGGGAGCAAATACCTAGAAAGGGAAAGGTAATAGAATGGGAAGACGCCAAGAACTTATTTGGACTGCAGGTTGGAAATTGCCTTCTATGTCAAGGACTGATATCGGAGTATAGGCAAAGATAAAGAAATAAGGTGCTCCTAAATGAAATACCAGCACAGGTAGAGTTTTTAATATAATCTAAGACAGAAATTGCTGTTAAGAAAGGCTTAATTAGTAGAGCATATAAAATGTCGCATGATGACTATAAGAATCAATCAGAGGAGGTTAGAAAGGATTGGGAAATGAGATTTGGATAAGCAATTCGCAAAGAAACAATTGTGGGATATGTGTTTGCTTCCCAAATATGCAATAAAGTCTAGAAGATTTAGGATCTTTGCTTGGAAATGTTTACATAAGTATTTTTATACCCCAAGTAGACTCCAAAGAATTTTTCCTGAGGGTAGGCAGCAAATGTTGGAGGTGTGATGGGGAAGAAAGAGGTAACTGGGAACATATTTTCTGGGACTGTAATGAGTCGGCAGACTTTAAAGATTCCCTGCAGACTGCTCTGTCAGAGATACTGGGTGATCAAATTGGTGTAACTAAGGAAATTATTTTTTTGAGCTATGCTACAGAATTGGAATTGCCTAGACATAGTAAGGCCTTGCTGAGTCTAATTATGATGGCTGCCAAAAAAGCTATTACTAGAAAATGGAAATCAGAGTCTAAACCAAGTTTACTAGAAGCAGAGAAGATAGTAACAGAGATACAACAATGGAATTGGGATCTTTAGAAAAGGGTAGGAGCAAATTACATAGGAAAAATGGGAATTGTGGAATCAGTACATGCAGAGAATGAATGGAAGGCAGGATTTAAATGAGCTATGTAAAGTTTGACTGCTAATGACTGGATATATTGTAAGTGATGTATAACTTTTGCAGCTACAGTTGTCAGCATAGTTTGTAATGTATAATGTTTGCAGCTGAAATTGTGTCTTTGTGGTTTATTTTTGTTTATGTTAATGTAAGATTGCTTATGTCTTATGTGATAAGTTAATAAAGATGTTTCTTGTTTAGAACAAAAAAAGTTTATACATTGACTTATATGGCCTGTACCCATCTTGTTTTTGTTGAATGTCTTTGTTTCCGTCTTCCTATATTTTTGTCATGAAGGCCCACAGAAACTAGTTGTCCATTTTAGAGATAGTTCCAGGGGAAAACAATTTTAAATATGTTGTTTGGAATCATATAATGTATGGTATGGGATTGAAGGGATTCAAGTTCAGGTCTTTGACTTTTCAGTCCAGTGTTTTACAGCAGTGAATAATCTTTGTATTATTTTTATTGTTTTTAAACCTACATAACAGTGCTTTAACACAGTAGTCAACAGCTGTATCACACATGTGCAATACTCTCATAGACTTAATGCTGCACTCATAGCACATAAATACAAAGAAAAGCATTTATTCAGAATTTCTGAACTTCAGCCTTTTTAATTAATCTTTTTTGCCTGATTGTACTACCCCTCCTGTTCAAAACATCTGTGCATACCAATTCACATTTTTTCTGCTAAATGTGGCCACTTATTTCTTTTAAATCAAACAAACAAGTCTGTGCAATTTCCTGACTATGAAAACAAAAGCATGAAGTTGTACCCTTCATCTGATGTGTGTAATATTTCTGCCATGATCAGACTAAAGACTGCATTAAATCATTATAATTCTTTGTCACGTTGTCTTCTTGAAAAGGCATAGCATCTGTAATTAAACTGCTGTCTCATATTGCTGGCAAAATGTAGACATATTTTTTAGAAGTACTGTAAAACATGACCTCAGAGCTGTGCATGGCCACATTGTTTGTGGTGCTGTCTGCCACTTCTGTAAACCTTCAGAATGTTTCTGAAGTTAACATGCTGCTTCCTAATGGAATATACTCCTCCATACTTTAACTACGCTATACTTTTTTTGCAGAATTGTTGAACATAGTACTTCTGCATTGCTTTTATTGCTGTCTATTTTGAATGTACATACATTTTATTGCTTCAAGTGGCTTATACAAGGTGGGGCTAAGTTCCAGTATAAAAAAAGGTAAAATAAAAAATATATATCTCCGAACCTACTTTTGCATTTCCTTTAGGTTAATTTTTTTTTCCCTCAATTACTCCACATAACCTGGTACTGTAACTTTCCTGATGGTTCTATTTTTGCCTGCTGGTATCATCTGCTAGCCAATTCTCATTAAAGCCATTATGCTGTGCTACAGATGACCTCCCCTCCTAGCTTGAAGCCACCAGCTTTGAGCCTATGGGGAGGTCTGTGAGCTCTAGGCTGACTGTCCAGATTGTGTGGTGAACACTAAGACAATGCTGAATTCAAAAACAAATGTCTGTAGTAATAGGCCCACCTTCAAAGTTTAACATTGCTTTCCTTCTGAAGATGATGCCACCGACAAAGGACTTGATGTGTGACTGATGTAAAGTGTTACCTGGCAAATAGTTTGGTAAGTACAGAAAGGCCCATTTTATCGCTAGGCATTCACTTTCACTATTGGAGTATTTATTTCCAATCTATCTTAATTTATTTCTCAAATACAAGACTGAGTACTCTCCATTATTAATCCTTTGGATAGACACTGCCCCTAATCTGACATCTGTTGCATCTGCGTAGACCATAAAAGGTTTGGAAAAGTCTGGGAACACCAGGACTGGCTCAGCACAGTGGTTCTGCTTAAGTGTCTTATAAGCTTTGTCACCCTTTGAGGCCCACCTGTGTTTTTCTGGAAGTTTGCCTTTATTCAGGTCTTTTAGGAGACAGGCTATAGAAGCAAATGCCGAGATAAATTTCATGTATTACCCAGAGAGTCCTTGGGAAGCTCTTACTTGTTATATCATCTGAAGCATTTGACACACATTAACAGCCTCTGTTTTCTCTCTCTCTGGAGTGTAATTAATCCCCTTCATGTAATGTAACTCTGGTATCTAGCATCAGTCATATCCATATAAGCCCAACCTCAAAAAAAGTTTAATACTGCCTGAACGTGTGGGCGATAGTCACAGTTCTTTGAGTGGATGCCTACATTGCCGTTTTAGATTGCTGCATACAATTGATGGGACCTCAGTACCCTATCCATTAACCTTTGAAATGTAGCCATGACATCATGGAGACGAAGGGGAAGAACAGAATATTGTAAGAGGCCATCCACCATAGAGAAGGCAGTCTTCTTCTCAGCCTCATTCTGTGTTTTTTGGTCAGATCTAGGGTAGTGAAAAATTTGGCTTTATCCAGTTGTTCCACCATGACATCTCCCCTTGGAAGATAGTAGTTGTCAAACTTGGAGTTGCCGTCCAGTTTGCAAACATCATTGCGAAATCGGACAGTGCTAACCTGCTTTGCTACTAATGTGAAGAGGCTATTCCACTCAGTAATTCTCTTCTATCACTGACATTTTTAGAATTTTTTTGATCTTTTGGTTTTAAATTGGCTTTTGTCCCCAAAATAGTTTTTATGTGGAGCATAATAAGGGAGGTTTGGGCCTGCAGTTCAGAGAAGATGTCATTGTTTCTTAAAAAGGAATTCCTGGACCTCCTGCTTCTGTGACTTGGACAGGGTATCATCCACTACCTCTTGGGGAGTATTTGGGGAATGGACAGCAGTTGGTGACCTTTTGAGTTTCTTTCCAGTACCTCAGCACATTTATGTGATATATAAGTTCTGCACATATTTTCCCTGTTTACCTCACCCTATAGTCTACCCTGTTCAGGCTTTCAGTAATTTAATAAGGTCCCTGCCACTTTCTTCTTCTTCCCAAGTTTCCTTTACTGCATCCAGCAGTCCCCCTAATGTGTTATACCATAAAATACTTCAAAGGAGTTAAGTCTATTTGGTGCTTGAGGTATCTTTCCTAGAAAAAAACGAGAACAGCAAATAGGAGAGCAGGTCCCAAATTTTTCTTGTCCTTCTTGATAATCTTTTATTAGGTTCATAGGTTATAGGTGTGTACTAGGCTAACAAGCCACTGGGGCATTTATAAACCTATCCAAGCATCCCAATTGTATCATGCAAGTTTGCACCTTAGAGGTTATTTTAAGGGGTGTATGTAAGCTAGGACAAGATTTACAGGATGCCTCTGCCCGTTGAGAGATTTAGGTGCTAGACCCATGGTGTAGTTACAATTTCCTGTCTACTGGTCCAGGATTATCTTGAAAAGGGTTAGGGAAGAGCTCTGCTTCACATGGATGGAAGTCCTGTTCCAGATAAGGGGAACTCTCTGTGACACTTACCTATCCCTCCAATGTGTCCTATTTATGTTGCAGGCAAGGTTTAAATCCATAGATTTATTTTGGGGTATGCAAAAAGTCCATCAGAGTAGGATCAAAGGATGTCTTGTATGCCAGGCATAGATCGCTTCTCAACAGTTTGTAGGAAACAGAGTATAAAGATAGGGTTTTGAGGTGATCTGCATAGGACATGATATTTATGCCCTGTATTCTTTTTGCGAGAAACCTCTTGGGACATTCCAGTTGTTGCATGCATCTGATCATGTACATACCAAAGGAGACATTGTGCTCAAGGATGAGCCTGATGAGGGCGAAGTATGGTGGGATGACTTCTTTGGATCTAGATGCCATGTCCGTGTGTATACGTTGAACGATATAGAATGATTTCCTTACTACCTTAGATACATGTTGGCTGAAGGCCAGGTTACTATCTGTATACATACCCAACCCCCTGACTATTATTTCTAACACTTAGAAGTGTATTTTTCTACACTTAGGAGTGTGTTATCAATGAGGTAATTTCCTGGGGTGACTGACTTCCCAAAAGGTACTGTTATGCATTATGAATCAGTCATAGGAGGTTAGAAAGGGTTGGGAAGAGAGACTGTATAAGCAATTCACAAAGAAACAATGGGGGGATATATGTATGTCTCCCAAATAAGCAACAAAGTACAGAAGATTTAGGATCTTGGCTTGGAAGTGTTTACATAAGTATTTTTATACCACACGTAGACTCCAAAGAATGTTTCCTCAGGTAGATAGCAAATGTTGGAGGTGTGATAGGGATGAAGAGGTAACTGGGAAGTTTTTTTCCTATGTTGTTTGCTCCTGCCCTTTTCTAAAGATCTCATTTCCATTTGTTTTATCTCTGTTACTATATTCACTACTTCTAATATAGTTGGTTTAGATTTTGATTTCCATTTTCTAGTAGTTGCTTTTTGGCAGTCACCATAATTAGACACAACAAGGCCTTACCATGTCTAGGCAATTTTGATACTGTATCATAGCTCAGAAAAATCATCTCCCTCATCACACAAATCTGCCTACCCAGCATCTCCGACAGTGCAACTTGGAGGGAATCCTTAAAGTCCACCAACCCACCACACTTCCAGAAAATATGTTCCCAATTACCTCTTTCTTCCCTGTCATACCTCTACCTCTTTCTTCCCTGTCATACATCCAGCATTTGCAGTCTACCTGAGGAAAAAGTTTCTGGAGTATAAGCTCCTCTAAAAAAAAAAAAAAAAAAAAAAAAGAGGGAATTGAGAACATAGCTTCTGGGAGTGTAATGAGTTGGCAGACTTTAAAGATTCCCTGTAGACTGCTCTGCCAGATATGCTGGATGAGCAAATTGGTGTAACTAAGGAAATTATTTTTCTGAGCTATGATACAGAATCGGTATTGCCTAGACATAGTAAGGTCTTGCTGAGTTTAATTATGATGGCTGCCAAAAGTCAATTACTAAAAACTGCCCTCTGTAGATACCTCTCAACCTCTTATCTCAAGAAATGTAGGCAAAGCCATAAATAAAGGGGGGAACAAAGGCTCTAAAACGGGGACCAGTTGTTAATTTTGCTCTTATAAAATTCGAAAACTGTGAGAATAGTAAGATTTGTGTTATAGTGCCATGTCTGAAAGATGTGAAGTCTGAAACTGAATTGCTTATCATTATTTAATGAGTTTGTTCCTCAGTGATTTGTCAGAAAACCGCATCTTTTATGAGGAACAGACCAAAAATATGAGGCAAAAATCTGGATAGTTGAAACATGTGCCTTTGTATCATATACTAATAGAAAAAAGTCTTGCCGCTAAATGGTGCTTCAGCAACCGGACTTTTTTCTGTTGGTATATGCTCAAGCATGCTGGTTGAGCTGACCAATCAGTCTGCACATTTTTGAATACTAACGAGATATCATTGTATAATTTTTCTTCTAGAATTGTTGAAACTGCATTCTGTTACTAAGCAGTGTCCAAGTTCATTAAATGCAGTGTTTTAACTATATGCAGAGAACAGCAAGGACTCCAAGTATGGTAACACTGATAAAAGAATATTCTGCTTATAAGAAGAAAACTATTATTAAAAGTGCAGTGAAAGTAGTAGATTCATGGTGATAAGCAGCAGTATGCTCTTACACAGACAGGAGTAGAAACTGTTTGGGAAGGTAATGTACCCTACTGATTTTGTTCCCAATTTAATACATGATTGATATGATAATAGGGAAATACTACCCCTCACTTTAAAGAGCTGTGGAGGCAAGAGGAAGATGGTACTTCTTTTGGCAGACCTCTATATTTGTGTGATTAAGGGATCCCTCAGGTGAATATGCCTACGGATTTGCATCTGCCTAACATTCTAATCACCAGGTTAGTGTTGAGAGTGAGAAATTTAACAAGACAACTTTCACTAGAGTAGTTAAATAGGGAGAAACAGTACCTAGTAAGAGTTCTAAACCATTTCTGGGAGTGTAAAACAGAGACCTCAGATAAGGGAAGATAACTGGCAAAAGGTAAAGTGATAGTTTGGGTTGATGCAGGCAGATGAAGGCAGTAAAGTGTATTACAATGGTACAGTGTTATAGCATTATAATGTTATGGTCCCTACATGCTCACAATCCTTAGGAAGTCATCCAGATTCACAGTTACTCAACTTGTTACCCATATATAAATCACATGCTTTCTTTAAAGAACTACAGAACATGTACTTTGCGTATAAATAGTGATAGCTTATTCTATGTGAAAAAAATCCAGTTTGATGCTTAACTTACTCGTGTTAGTATTTTAAAAGATAAGGATTCTTGGTGTCAGTTTTATGTTGTTAAATGTCAGAATCATACAGCATTTGTTAATTATGATTTTGAGTGAATTTGTGCTCTAATATTGAATCTCATTTCAGTTGTTCGTATCCACAAAAATACTACCCAGCCTCTTAAAATTTCTTTTCCTAACTGATTGTGTATTAGTTATTCTTTTCATGAACTGTCTTTAAAGATATGCTGAGTTATTTGTGTCATGTGAAAAGTAAACAAACATTAGCATTATCTTAAGCCACAGGTCTTATCATACAGGTGTAAACGAAAACTTACACTGATGCCTGTATTGTTATTACTCTCCTAAAAGGACATATAATATAAAATAATTTTTTTCTGACTTGAGTAAACATTATAATAAAATGTGAAATCAGTATTTATGGATGTTCCTAGAACTTTAAGTACATTGTTTTGGAAGGTGTATTGTACGATAGTGAATACGATAAAATTTGGGGGCAGGATTGATTAACATAGTGCACTGTGCAATTGTACTGGTATGAAACGGAATGGTGTAGCAAAGCCCTGTATGCTTTATAAAGATCACTGGGAGTTGGTATAATGGTTAAGGTGTTTGACTCACAGACACAAGGTCCACTGTTTGATTTTCATCTTTGGGAGGTAAATTGGCTAGGCTAAGAATGGCCTGTTAAGAAAGCTAGTCTAGTAATTAGCTATGAACTTATTCATTGAGTACAGTGCCCCCTTTGGTGTGCATCTAACCAGGCATATCCAACAACTGGAACGTCCACAGAGGTTCCTCACTAAAAGAATACAGGGCAGACTGCCTCAAGGCCATACTATCCCTGTATTCTGTCTTCTACAGGCTATTGAGGGGAGATCTATGCCTGGCATACAGGGCATTGTATGACCGCACTCTGATGGGTCTCCTACATATCCACAAAACAACCAGCACTAGAGTTATCCATTCTGAAGTCTTAAACCTTGCCTGTGATATAAATAGGACATGCTGGAGAGACAGGTATGTATCCCACAGACTACCCCATCTCTGGAACAGGCTAAACATCCATGTGAAGTAGAGGTCCTCCCTAACCCAGTTCAAGGTGTAACTTGGACAATTGGATGGGGAACAGGAAATTCATCCCTGGTTTGGCACCTAGGTCTCTGATAGACACAGGCAACTTGTAAATGGTTCATCTCCCAGGCCCTGGTTGTAAAAGTTTCATCTTTCAAGCCTCTGATTAAACTTGTAAAGGATACAAGAACTTGTCAAAGATTTGGGATGCATGGCTAGGCTTAAAAAGGTCCTTGTGGTCGTTGGCCTGGTAAACACCCATGAACTATGTAGTGAGGTAAGAGGTGCTTCCCCACTGTGCACCCATATTGCTCTATGCTGGAGCACACATGCAAATAAATACCCTCCGGATCATACATAAGTTGGAAGCATTACAACAATTGCTGAGCTTAAAAAAACCCTATTGACTCTGGAGATCCTTGTGGTGTGTAAACCTGCAACTACAATCATGCTGTCTCTAACCCCACACAATGATGTTGCAGAGTTCCCATCAGTGGAAACTCTCACAGCACTAGAGTGCCTCATTACATGTTATGGTAATATCCCCTGCTCTGCCTCCATGCTTAATGAATGAAAACATTGTATGAATTGCTGTATTGGATAAACAGGCACAGGCTACTGAGTAATGTATGTCAGCCACGTCATACTTTACTCAGGAGCTGTTCTCTTCTATGCTGTTATTCCACGCAGCAATCATTATGTGACCCCAGAGAATGTAGAATGCAATGGCATCATTTGTACACAGTTCAGTGACATTGTCATTGTTTTGTACATTACTCAGTACCATGTCTAATGTAATGATAGTGGCATGTACATTATTAGAAATAGTGTGCAAAATTAATTTATGCAACTGGAACTTTGTTTATAAATCTGCTGGCCCATATGGGGACCTAAAATGGAGCTCAACACACATTTTGTAGTAAATTTGATTCCATTATTGCTTGCCAAGAATGACAGTTGATAGATTCCTCAAATACGAGTGCATCCTTCACGTGCTTAATAGTGCACCCTATCATCTGCAAACCTTTACATGCATAAACGTAGAGTACTGTCTTTGAATTAGCCACTCTTTATTCCAATCCTGTACAAATTCATTAGTCCTAAAACTGATTAACAAAGGACAATATTTAATGTATTAGACAAGTCCAGCCCCCCTATCTTTGATCCATGGCATTGACAGCATTACATTAAAGGAAAACATGTCTAACAAAAAGAAGATCTTTTTAATGAAGCCAAATTGATTGCTACTTAGAAAATTCTTAAAAATTTGCCATAACAAGAAGCTAAATACCTAAGTGTGTGATTCCCCCCACAAGATTCATTTGCACTTTTCTGTGCTGATAAAATTGTAGCCATCTTCCAGTGTGAATGAAAGCATATCTTTCTTGAATGGATTTTGACAAATGGTTATCGGAACTAGTAGCATTGTAAATGATTTTGACAAATGGTTATCGGAACCAGTAGCATTGTAAATGATTTTGACAAATGGTTATCAGAACCAGTAGTGTAGTAGTGCTTTTGTTCTGTACAAAGAAGTAAACTATTACCTGTCCCTGTTTTAAAGTGCATTGAATACCATGTTTTCAAAGATTAGGGGCCAGTCATCAATAACAAATGCACTTTCTGAATAGACTTGTCCTGCTTTCTCATTATAAGCACTACCAAAATAGCTACTACAACATTTAGCCAAAACATTTGCACCGTGGCTTGGCACAGTAAATGACATACCAGAGTCTACAAAATGTTGCATTGCATTACTTTTAGTCTTGGATGCAGTCATGTTATGTGTAATGGCATTTAATTGTTAATATAAGAAGCCAAGATCTTTTCATGATTACTTTTAGTCTATTTAGTAGGTAATTTCTATAAACTACTTTGAAATGCATGCTGTCAGTCTCTGATGTTGTCATTTTCTTTCATTCCTCAACTGATGGGTCTTGGACTTGACCTCTGATCTGTCTTCAACGCATTTATGTAAGACTCTCGCATCCAACCGTTGAGCTCCTCCCTTTACCCGTAATGCCCCAGAACCTTGCAATACCTCGGATCCCATTTGCAGCTTCTTCGCTTCAGACACTAATTCTGCTCTCTCAAGCTTTAAGGGTATTTTTCTTGTGATTTGTGAGTGTAATTTACTATTTTTATTGCTTATTGTTATTTCTTAGTTTTTCTCGCACCCTTTCTCCCTTTCACTGTTTACAGGTTGCTGGCATTAGTCAATCTTTCTTTTTCTTACCCTTTTTTCTTGCATACTGGTTGATAACATCATTGGTACATCTGTCTTTTCTCTGCTTTCCTAGCCTGTCATTGGGTATTTCTTGGATACCATCGTTAGACCACCCTTTCCTTTATTTTTTCCTTAACAAAAAATTTTTGTCTCCCTGTTTTTCTCTCTTTATCATTGCTGAAAAACCTACAGGTTTTAAAAAGTGCACTTCCTGTGTGCATAAGATACATAATTCTGATGCCCAGAGGGAGTGTGTGTACTGGGAATGACCCACTTTGAAACCCCATGCCCCATTTGTGCTGGATGTAACACTAGAGACTTGAGTTATCGCTGCAACAAGTTCATTTTAAAAGGGTTGCGTCAATCTACTGCTACAGCTTCAGCTGCATCTGTTTCAGGGGCTCAACCCCCCACCAAGAAACAAAAATCTTCATCAAAGACCAGGGAACACAGTAAATGGTCTCCCAACTGTTCTCTGAAACCAGCTTCGGCCTTGGACCTGCCAGCAAAAGTTGTGAAAACATCAGATTCAGCCCCTTTGGATCAGACTGTGGCTACAATTAAATCTTTGAGAACCCGATCCCCTCATTTTTCTGTGGAGCCCATTTGCCCAAGGCTCCATTCACCATTTCGCCAAGAAACACCGAGAAGGATGTCATGCACCATGGAAAATGGACAACACAGATGCATAGTTATGGTGACTACATAACTTTTATATAAATAAGTTTCAAAGTAATGTACACATACTGCTGTGTGTGTGTGTGTGTGTGTGTGTGTGTGTGTGTGTGTGTGTGTGTGTGGGAGGGTGGGTGGGTTTGTGTGTGTGTGTGTGTATATATATATATATATATATATATATATATATGTATATATATATATATATATATATATATATTATATATATATATATGTGTGTGTATTTATATGGGCGGCCATGGTGGTGCAGTGGTTAGCGTTTCCGCCTCACAGCAAGAGGTTCTCCAGTT